>NC_044326.1:94589143-94890093 GCF_007399415.2 Gopherus evgoodei | reverse complement strand
CCACCAATTCCCTGGTGAGCTGCAGACTCAATTCCCTGGAATCCCCACTAAAGAAAAAGCTCCAACAGGTCTTAAAAAGAAAGCTGTATATAAAAAGAAAGAAAAGGATATAAAAATGGTCTCTCTGTATTAAGGTGATAAATACAGGGTCATTTGCTTAAAAGAAAAAAAAATGAATAAACAGCCTTATTCAAAATGAATACAGTTTAACACATTCCAGCAACTACACACATGTAAATACAAAAGAAAACAATATAAACCTTATTGCCTTACTATTTTTGTACTTACAACTTGGAAACAGAAGATTAGAAAGCCAGGAGATAGAAAAATCACTCTCATAGCCGAGAGGGTCAGACACAAGACAAAGAACAAAGAACTCACACCCAAAACGTCCCTCCACCCAGATTTGAAAAAGTCTTGTTTCCTGATTGGTCCTCTGGTCAGGTGTTTCAGGTTACTCCTTTCCAGGTGAAAGAGACATTGACCCTTAGCTATCTGTTTATGACAAAGTGTCACCACAGCTTTTCTAGAATACTTCCATTTATTTATTCCTCAATAACTCCATGTGTAGATACAGGAATAATATGGTTTATCAGTGTGTGAATGCCTGGCTCCAAAACTGCCTATTGGTTGTACAGATTTTTGGCTGCATGGTATGTATGTATGTAATGTGGTTAAACTTTCATCTCTGACAAAGTAAAAATGAACAAACCTCCTTTTTTAAATTTACAAATAAGAAGTGAATACACTTAGTTTAATTCTTAACATTACATCCATCAAAATGCAACACAGTTGTTAAACAGGTTCCACAAGGTATGCAAGATTCACTGGTTGCTGTCATACATCCTGAGTGCAGACAGATGAATCTCTGCAGCCTAGTGAGTTATGCTGATAATCAGTTGGCTTATTTGTTAGAGGAAAAAAGTCAGATATTTCATGTCTGATCTCATCAGTAACTTTGCCTGGCAGGCAGTATAGAGTTATTGGTTAGGCATTTGTAACTTGGCATGCAAAATGGGTGGTGGTTTTTTGTTTTTTGCACTGCTGAATAATTAATAAACAATATCAGCGAAAGGTTTAAATACATATTTTGTTCATTTTCTTTAATATTGGTGGGAGGGGTGTCTTTTTTAAACTTCATTGGTTTTTGAGAGAATAGAAGTTGTCACAGTGTAACCAAAAGAATGGAGGAGGGGCAACAGTTCAATGAAATGTGAAAATGTTTATCCATGTGGCTCCCAATAATCCTTTTTCCCCCCTATTTTTGAGAGGCTTTTTCTAGTGGTCTGTTACCCTAGAACGCATAAAAATCTCTATCCTACTTAGTCATTGTGGCCAAGTTCTTCAGAAATAGATGACTAAAGTTAGAGTAGTAAATCTATATGAGATCAGATTTTTTTCAGTAACACTATGCACTTGTAACTATGACTTCGTGAGGAGTCATGGATGCTTAGAACCTCTGAAGATTGGACCCATGAACACAGTTGGAGCCTCTTGACTGCCTCAATATGGCTTAAGGGTATACATTTAGGCACCCATTCAATATTTTGGCCCAACAACTTTTATGGCTTGGAAACATCTAAAACTAAACTATGCCATTAAGCCACAGTCTGCAGTATTACATTAATAAAGGAGCTTCTGTAGGCACCATGCCTTCAGGAGGATGTGCTACCTCTCTTCACCCTCCACCCCCATGTGGCCAGCACAGAGAAGGTGAGAACATTACTCCCGTCTCTCCTGTGCCATTTGGATAGTGTAGTATCATTTGGCAACACTAGCCTTAGACAACCCCTCCACTCAAGGGTCATCAAGGATTATAATCACGCTTGGCCTCTGTACAGGTGCTCTAGGAGAGCACACTTCCCCTACTTATAGTGCAGTTGCTCAGATCCCAGCCTTTACTCTCTCTGACTCATTTCTACATCTGTAATGGGGGGAGGGGAGAGAATCCTTCCTGTTTACCTAATCATAGGGGGAGATGTGAGGATTAAACTTTTCAGAGACCTGAAAATCAGTTCAGTTTAGCTGTTGTGGTGTTTATTCATGGTATTGATTCACTGAGCACCTATTTTGGTAGCACCTAGCAGAGGAAGCATTTAGATGCTAATTTACAGTGTTAGAGTGTATAATTAAATCAAAACTACCCTCAAAGAGCATTGTATGGTAGTGTCAGAGAAACCCTGCTTCTGTCTATAGTGATGTTAGCAAACATTGTCATTTTGTCTAGTATTAAATAAAAGCTTGGGGAAAAAATTTCAAATGGAAGCTACAGTTACTTAGTTTATCTCCTCCCAGGTTAACACCTTGTTTGTGGTGTCATGGTATGTGAGTATGAGGTTTCACCCCTGCCCTCCCTGCCACAGACACTTTGGAGGGAAAAGCATTTGCTAAAAGGAAGCTGCAAGTGGGATGGAGATGTTATGTTGAGAGAACCACGTGAAGGGAAACTAGTTCAACATTTAGCAGTTTAGAACTGTCATGTTTTTGTGCTAATGATACGTTAAAAGATAAAATAGGAGCCACTGGTGCTGTTTTTCCAATGAGATGTAAAACAGGTTTTGTGACGGTGAAGAGAGAGAATCATTAAATCCACAAGGAGTACAGAGAGTAGAGAGGATAACTCATTCATGTCAATTTGACAGAGGCATAATATAAAGTCATCTAATGGCATCCCAGCTCATGTTCCTTAGAATTATACTAGAGGAGTGGTCAAAACTGAGACATGTTCTAATTTGTTATGCATATCTTTGTATGACAAGATTTTGGAAATCCCCCCAGTGCACCAGTTCTTCAGGAATGGATCACAGAAGTTTCAAACTGAAATACAAAATTAAGAAGTGTCTTCTGTGTGAACAAAGAGAATGTCGCAAACTTATTATGATTATGCAACTTACTCCTGTGAAGTATCAGAGGGGTAGCCGTGTTAGTCTGGATCTGTAAAAGCAGCAAAGAATCCTGTGGCACCTTATAGACTAACAGACGTTTTGGAGCATGAGCTTTCGTAGGTGAATACCCACTTCGTCAGATGCATGTCAGATGTCCTGTGAGTAATCCTTATGCAGGCCATCAGACTCAGATTCAATTCTTACTCACGCGATTAATGTGATCCCATTGCTTTCAATGGTGTAACTGGTATGAGTATCGATTCAGAGAGTCCATTGTGCCTGATCTTTTAAATGATTAAATATATTAACTCTCGTCTTTCTTTTCTCTTCTGGAAAAGAATCTGTGTCAAGCTAATAATTTTGGGAGAAATGTATTTCTCCTATATTCCTAATCTAATCAAATGCAACTAAAGCAGAAAAACTTTATAGGAAGTAACTTGTTGTTGTTTTTTAAAAAATTGAAGAATTATTTTCATTTTTTAAATTTTGAAGCAGATGTTAATGAAACTTATGAAAAATATTTAAATATAGAATTATGCATACAAACTCATGATCATGCTGTTTTGCATAAGTGCTAAGGAAGTATTATGCTCTAAAACACACACATTGAAAATGACAGATGGTTGTGGTTTTGTTTTACAGTAGATTTCCAATTTTCTCATTCAAGAATTATCCTGACTCAGTAGGCTGTTGCAAATTTAAAAAAAAATAATAAAAAATCTCAACTTTCTTGTTGAAGAATGAAGGAATAAATTTTCAGGCCACAGTTTAAAAAAAAAACCACATTAACTAAGGTGGGTTTTTTGTTTTTGTTTTTGTTTTTTTAAAAAAAAGCCCAGATCATCCATTCCAACAGGAAGAACTCCGACTAGGAGGGATGTAGGATATGGAGATGACTTAAGACTTCCTTGCAGAGGTCCCACTCCATCATATTATTCTGTTTACAGGTGGGACAGGTCCATTTCTTACTAGAGAAAAGGTGGCTAATGCCTTCACAAAAATATTTTAGTTCTCTAGACCTCATCTGATCAAACTGGATCAGTCTGCAATGGGGCCCAGCAGAATGTTAGGAATCACTACGCTGCTGATATGAGATGTAAACTAAGATTCTTCCTACCTCTAACAATTTGTGTTAGAATTTAATGGCACTTTCTACAAGAGAAGTAGTTTGTAGCAGCAAGAATCTTAATATCAGGAGGACACTTAACTAGTACAGCTAAAACAGACCTATATGGATGACGTCAATGAAGTGTGTGCTTTCTTACAATCCATCACTTACTCAGTCTTTCTTCCAACAGTTAATACTAATTAATAACCTCTTATAGCCAGACTTTTACAGTATCAACACCAATGTAACTGCAAATTTTGGGAAATAAAATACACTTTCTTTGCCTAATTCACACACATCCTGTTGTAAGTGCATTAGGTTACATATTATTTACATGATCTCATTTTGTTCACTGTATCTCATTAATGACTCCTGATCTGTTTCTCTGCTTCAGTTTTGTGTAACTTTGGAAACATCTAAACAAAGGTATTGTGCTTTGAAATAAATATATTTGTAAACAAGTAACATGGGAGTTTGATTGTCTTGCTGACATACTCTGGCTCAGCTGTTTGAACGGAAGAAATGCTTTGGCACCAGCTATCCTAGAAAAGCCTGCCCATATGGATTGGAATAATATTAAAAGACCTGCAAATACAGTAGTCAGATGGCATTCTTTTAAGAAAAAAGGTTTGGCGCCTTGAGGCGCTCAGGAGATAAGTTCTTGATCCTGCACCACTGAAGTTACTGAGAGATATGCTATTGGTTTCATTGATAGTAGTATCAAGCCCATGGTAGTTAAGCCCCTCTCCACATTCTGCGACCACTTAGACATGTGAGTGTGCCCACTGAGTTAATTTGTATAAAGTAGTCACGTACATAGGTGTTTACAGGGACAGGGCACTAATTACCAACTTTTCATTAAGCTAAACAGTGCCTACATTGCTTTTGAAAATAGGACATAGGCTCCCCCTCAAAAAAGTACATTGCATGTTCCCTTTTACTTCAGTCCTACAAAGCAATATTGACAATGTGAAGGTTGGGTCCGAAAAAGATAAAGATCCACCCTTTGTAATTTTAATGAAATGTAAAAGTACTTGCTTAATGAAAATTATTAATCTATTATGATTAACACTTCTATATGGACACTGTGGCATAATTACTTTGCATTTCTCTATGTATTTGACACAATTTATATTATTTCTGGTCTGACACACTTTAGCACTGACAATTTATATGTGGTTACTTCTTCCACAAATAGCTATATACTAGTGCCGTACCTTCCACTGTGATCAACAATTTGTTTTGATAACTGAATGCTTGTAATGGGATATGCTACTCTGGAAAGCTTTCTTTCTCGAGATTACTTGTTTGTGTAGATTCAGTTAAGCAGAATTGAATGAATTCTAAACTTAGTTTTACTTATTGCTGTCCAGACTCTAAAATATTTTCATCCCAAACAAGGAGACCTATCCTCTGCTGAGGCCTCCTATGAAGTGCTGATCACCATAAATTTCCATTGACATCTGTGGGAGTTGAGGGCCTTCAGCAACTTGCAGGAGGTACTCAGCACTTCGCAGGATTAGGCCCAACGAGGATATCAAATATCTAACTTCAGTATTCAGACAATTTCTGAATAGCTCTTAATGGTATTTCACCAAAGCAAAGTTAGAAATGCAATTCTGGACAGATCAGCAAGTGATTATTCACATGTAACATCAACAGCAGAGACTCAGCAATGTATGTTACTGATTAAATGTGCAGAAGTTAATAATCAAGCTAATGATGTTATTGACCTTTAGGCTTTCAAAGCATAAAATATAACTTGTGTAACCATCAAGATCAGAAATAATAAAATTGAAAAGCTGCACTCTTCAATGAAAAAGTATTATTCATTTTACATGGACAGATTAATAATTCTTTGAGTGACTGGAAGCTAGCCAAGATCCAATTTATCATTGTCAACAAATAATGCTAATGCTCTCATGAACAGCTATTAAAGGTCAGGTTTTTAAAACTAGAGGCCCACTTGCCCCTACAGAAAAATGCCTGTACACCTATATTAGTGTCAAATATCAGAGGGGTAGTGGTGTTAGTCTGGATCTGTAAAAGCGGCAAAGAGTCCTGTGGCACCTTATAGACTAACAAACGTATTGGAGCATGAGCTTTTTTGGGTGAATTCCCACTTCATTGGATGCATGTAGTGGAAATTTCCAGAGACAGGTAAGAATCAAGCTAGAGATAATGAGGTTAGTTCAATCAGGGAGGATGAGGCCCTTTTCTAGCAATTGAGGTGTGAACACCAAAGGAGGAGAAATTGGTTTTGTAGCTGGCTAGCCATTCACAGTCTTTGTTTAATTCTGAGCTGATGGTGTCAAATTTGCAGATGAACTGAAGCTCAGCAGTTTCTCTTTGATGTCTAGTTCTAAAGTTTCTTTTTGCTGCAGGATGGCTACCTTTAAATCTGCTATTGTGTGTCCAGGGAGATTGAAGTGTTCTCCTACAGGTTTTTGTATATTGCCATTCCTAATATCTGATTTGTATCTATTTATCCTTTTATGTAGGGACTGTCCAGTTTGGCCTTTGTACATAGCAGAGGGGCATTGCTGGCACATGATGGCATATATTACATTGGTGGATGTGCAGGTGAAATGAACCAGTCATGGTGTGACTGATCTGGTTAGGTCCTCATGTAGCTATTTGGGCAGAGTTGGCATCGAGGTCTGTTGCATGGATTGGATCCTGAATGCTATATTGGCATGTCCAAACAACACAATTGGACACTAGTAGAAACACGCATATGTGACTGTGCGCCTCTGTATGTGCATTGGTATACACATATATATATACTATCACACAACATATATATTGTTTTACCCATGTGAAAAATTGCAGAGAAAACTGAACATATGCATGTATTCTGCACCTTTAATTCACACATGCACCCACATTTTCTAGAAAATGGTGTAGATTAAAACTCAAAGCTCTTATGTGAATTAGCTTTTAGAACTTTTATTTTGGTAGAGTAGTCTCCCATCACGTACAAGCTGTGTACCCAGATCATATATGAGCTCTCTATTATACATTATAGAAAAAAATTGGTTAAAGCACAATTTGACTGGCCTTTAGTATATAGGTCTGTAAAAGTATGTGCTAAATGCTATTCTGCCTTTTTTGACAATTCTTTGTTTAACTCAGTTCTGCACTAAATCTAGTTATTCATAAGTACAGATACTTTGAGGTATACTGCATCTGGATTAATAGCAACTTGTCCATTATGATTTACCATAACCGAAAGGAAGCTTTGATTTTGTTTTAATGTCCCTATTTGTAATATATTATCACTAAATGAAAATATTTCTGTTTTCCAGCAGTGATGTTAAAATAATGCCTGTAATCTTATGAATTAAAGTTCATGGCATTTCAGTATTTTGGCAACAATAAAACAAGTTTAATTGCAATGTTGGTTATGGAGCACTGTGAGTTATGTTTCTTGATCATTTTGAGAAATCATTTAATACACATGCTCTCTTAATGCTACATGAAATTAATTAGAGCTGGACAAATACCTCAAAGAATCTTCACTATCCAAAGATTAGAATTGTTCATTAAATTCATTAGCAATATCTTTGTTTTTCCACAGTTATTCTAGTATGTGGATTTACTATATAGAATGTTTTATGGAAAGAAGACATTTTAAAATAGCAAGAACTTTCTGACCAAAAAAAAAAAATCTTGACCAGTCCTTACTTTACTTTAAGTATGATTCTAAAAGTTATTCAACCAGTCAGGATGTGGAAGAATACCATGTGACTTGTATGTCCAATCATAATTAAAAGCAGAGAGATTTCACAGGTTCCCTTTCTGTTAACAAAGTTTAGATTATATATTCAGAATAATGTTACACAAATGCAGAAACACAAACAAAATTCCAACCAAGGATTTGATTTCATGGGAGGAAAAAATGAGAACCTAGATCTTTCAAAGTGTTTCTTCATCAGTAGATCTCAAAGGCCTTAAATATATCAAAAATGTTATCTTTGCAAAACACCTGTGTCAAGGTGTCACCCTCTTTTCTGAACTTTAGGGTACAAATGTGAGGACCTGCATGAGAACCCCTAAGCTTATTTACCAGCTTAGATTTAGTATCTGCCACCACCAAATAGTTTAAGCAAATGTTTCTGGAAGATTCATTTGGAAACTGTCTTCCCCCCTCTCCCCAATATTTCCCCAGTGTTTATCCCCCTTTTTCTGGCAGGATTGAGACTGATTCACCTCCCACCAATTCCTGGTGAGCCTAGATCCCAAAAACCCTTGGATCTTAAAATAAGGAAAAATCAATCAGGTTCTTAAAAGAAGACTTTAAAGAGAGAGGGTGAAAGGAATACCTCTGAGATTAGCATTCAAGCTACTCTTACAGACAACAGATTCAAAAGACAGAGGATGTCCCTCTGGGCAAAAACCATAGTTACACAAAGACACCCAATTTTTTTCTCCCTCTATGCAAAACCGAAGTCACAAAAGAAAAGAAACATAATCTAATAAATTCCTTCTCTAAACACACTACTTTTAAGAAATGTTAGATGTCTGATTCCTGGATTCTTCACCCTGGCACACACTTTTCTGAACAGACACAGACTGATTTCCCTCCTCCCTCTTTGAAAACATCTTGTCTCCCCTTTGGTTCCTCGGGTCAGGTGTCAGCTAGGCTATATGACCACCTTAACCCTTTACAGGTAAAAGAGGAATTAACCCTGGACTGTCTGTTTGACACCCTGTGACGTAGAAAAGCATGATCCCTGCTTATAGAGATGGAGAGCCAAGTTACAGAGACTAAGTGACTGGCCCAAGGTCCTGCAGGAACTCAGTTCTCTGCTTTGGAACAGAACCCAGTTTCCCATGTCTTAGGCTAGCACACAAAACTATGTCAAATATGTACATAATTACAAAGGGTCAATTCCTGAAAAGATACTTTCTGAATAAACAGGATTTATGCTGTTCTTTTCCAATGGGATTGGAGCAAGTGCAATTGATCCTCACTTTGAGCCTATAGAATGGCTTAGACCTGTAGTAGGTGTCCACATCAACTGCACTCCAGTGTGCCCCTGCAGGAAAACTGTACTAGTGTTCTGTCATATTATTTTGGCTCAATGGCACTACCCTTTTCCTAGACTGCCATCACATCAACCTAGTTGGAGGGAATTAGTCTTCCTATGCAGCCACTTTGCAGATGAGACACCCATGCAGCAGAACTGCAGGTGGGTTTTTAACTGCTTTTGAGGTTTTCATTAGCACTGTTTAGCAAATGTCACTAGACAGTAGGGCCTTGTCTATGCAAGTAAAGTTGCGCAATTTTTAACTAAGCTGATTTTAAACTGATCTCAGGGTCATATGACTCTGCCGCCAAGATTTTTTGGTTGCACCCCCCACAACCCAGTCAGGCTGGAGGGTCCACTGAGGTGAGTAAGGGGATGGAAGGGCGCTCTTTCCAAGTCCTGCCATGCTGCACCTTGTGTCACACCCTTCTCCCTGAACATTCCTCTGCAAGACCTAGGAAGGCATGCCTCACGCACTGGAAATCTCTGTGGAATGATCACATGCCTCCTGCAAACTTTTAAATTGTACCCTCCCCCCATCAACAGTTGCATGTTGCCCTGAATGGGCAGAAAAAAATACCAAAAAAAAAAAAAATTGCTAGAGGATGCACATATGATAGCTCACTCTGGGTGCTAAAATGCCTAGTTTCAGTTGTGACTGATCTAGTTAAGCTGGTGTAAACCCTCTCAGGGCACATTTAAAAACTGGTTTAAACTTTGCTTAAAATAATTTAAAGTCAGTAATTTAGTAATTTGAGTTAAACTGATTTTAAGCAAGGATTATGCTTGAAGTGAATCATGATAGGAGTTTGCACCAGTTTAACTTAATCAGCTCGAAATAATTAAATTATTGCATCTTTCCTTTTACAATCAGGGCCAAGAAATGGGGATTACCATGAATACACAAACTTATTTCTCTCTGATACATACAAATGGTGGTTCATTAAGTATGAAGTTTGAGACTGAATTTCAAATATTTGGCAATTAAGTGATATCCTCCTAATGGGATGTTCTGATATACTTCCATTAGAAATTCTCTTTATTTAATAGTCACTATTTGATATCCACAATAAAATATTTCTCATAGCATCATAGATCATAGCACATTCATGCAAATAGTGGGATTAACATTTATATACAGGTGAAATAATACCTAGCTTTTTCATCTGTCAATCTCAGAATGCCTCACAATCTCTAATAGATTTTATCCTCATGACACCCTTGTGAGGTCAGAAAAATGGGGAACTGAGACACAGAAAGGCTAAGCAATTTGCCCAAGGTCACACAGAGCGTATGGCTGAATAGGGAATTAAATGTGGGTCTCCCAAGCCCTAGGCAAGTGCTCTGACCACTGTACTATTCTTACCCATACAGACAGGTGAGGATGTCTAGCCTGCAATTGGGATGTCACTGCATTATATGTTGATCTCCTGGACACATGCTTGAGTGGCCTCCACCCATGCTTCCGCAGCTTTGCTGCTATTGTTTGAAATAGCTTTGATGCATTCACTCCTCCCAGTTGCTGCGTAGACAGAATCTACATGCTGTGGGAGCTACAGCAATAGAAAGCTGTTCTTGGTATTATGGTTGCACTGAAAAGCATTAACAAATTTTAAGTGGTGTAAGGCTGATTTCCCTATTATGTTGTGCAGTTATTTAAATCTGTTCACAGTGGGTGTAAAACAATATCAGATGAGTCATCTATTCAAAGCCACCCTCACATTTTTGTGCTCACTTTGCCTGGGTGTAGATGAAATAAGGTAATGGTAAATCAGTCCCAGAATGTCTTCTCATGACTGCCCTAGTCAGGACAGTTATGAAAAAAGTAATTTATACTTCATTTGTAGCGTTCTTTTGTTTTTAAAACTTTTATCACATCCAGTGAGAAACCACTGAAAATTAGAGGTTTGAACTTCCTGAAGGAAATTAAAGCCAGAAGGGTTATTCAGACAGCCTGCCTACCTTACAACTAGCAGAGAATTTACTATTTGCAATTATCTCCTGGTTGTGCTTTACAATTAGCACCACATGACCTTCTGCATGTCAAGCTACATGAGCAATACACATTCAACATTATTATTAGTGAAAAACCTCTGCACAGCTGCATATGATGTACAATAATCTAACCACACTTAATACATCTAGCAGATCATGAAATGGAGAGAGAAAGTGGCTAAGTACTTAATTATCACTTTTGTGTGCATGAATGCCATTATAGCACTACATTGGTAAGGAGATCTGTGGAGACCAATTTTATTAAAAAAAAAAAAATCAGATGCTGTATTGCCACAAGACAATATTTTTTTCTCCTCTGACAAATTAATTCATGCACTGTCCTTTTTACTGAATATTTGATAAACATTTTGTAGGATTTTATAGTTTATAAAAAAAATTTACATAGATTGTGTCAATATATGTTAAAGAAGAGACTTGGATGGTTGATGGGAGATGATAAAAATATATGAAGCTTTTTATGTTTTAGTTCAAATCCAGTCTCAACTGGTAATGACCTGAAATTTGTGACTATTGTGAGCTCTTTGAGACAGACTATATCTTGGAGAGTGCCTAGCACATTGTGGGAGCTACCATAATTGAAAATTGCTGCTGCTTTTGGTAATCTGGTACTGCTGAGAGTCCCCAGTCTGAACCAGTAATACAAGGTGCTGTACATGTTGTACCTATACTGAGAAAAGATGACCTTAATTAAATTGTAAGCTATTTGGAGCAGGGACAAAAGGCAACAAATGAGGAAGAACAAATCCCTAATAACATGGGCTTGACTCAGTTTACACTAAAGCTTTTCTTTGCCCCCTCACAGCAGATTGAAACAGTACCCTGATAATATTCTCAGCCGAGTTGGCATAAAGATAGCCCAGGTCCCAGTCCTCATCTTAAAGCCACTTTGCTTTCCTATTCACCCATGCCTCAAGCAAAGGAATGGAGTAGGTGAGAATCAAACCCCAAGCATATACAGATCAAACAATAGAATTCAGATCAGAAGTCCGTAGTGGCCATCCACCTAGCTGTTTTCAATTTGCATTTTCTCGTAGGCATCATGGAAGAAGTGAGTCTTAAGGAAGAATTTGCAGGATGAAAGAGTAGCGGTTATAAGGGCTACTTTATGGATGATCTTCATGCTGAAGATGCTTATAAGGGAATCCAGCAATTGGACAACAGAGGCGAGCATAAGTGGAACAGCAGAGAGGGACAGGAGACAAGGCAATAAAACTGAATAAGTAGAGATGGGATGAAGACATTAAACATAAGGACCAGAATCTTGTCTGTATGTGGTGCTGAAAGGCACTGGATGAAAATTAAGAGGCAGGTGGGGGTTACATAGTCCAAAAGGCTCAAATGGTTGCTAAGAGCATCTTCAATGGATTTGAGGAAGTGAGGTATATGTCACGAGGGCCAAAGAAGATGCTGCAGTACTCAAGATGGGATAATGAAGACCAACCAGAATTTTAGTCAAGGGGGCAGAGAGGAAAAGGGAGGAAGAAACATCATGATTTAGATATGTCCGAGATATGTTGGTCTAGGGAGAAGGAGGAGTTGAAGAAGGACTATAACCTGCATGTCAAACTGAAAGGGAAGATCTAAAGAGATCTCTTGATTTGTTATACATCTCAATATAATGGCAATTTAGGAATGAACTGTTCAAATGCTTCCTGTTATCCCAGAGTATCTTTCACAACACCTGTATACTGTATAACTGTTTTCTAATGAATTGCTTTGAGATCACTTCTTGGTGTTCTACTTCCAGAAAGTGTCATTTCCACAAATGCTGTTATAGCATCATCTAATCCAGCAGTTCTCAATTTTTCCAGTCTACTGTACCCTTTTCAGGAATCTGATTTGTCTTGTGTACCTCAAGTTTCATCTCACTTAAACTTCTTGCTTACAAAATAGACATAAAAATAGACATGACACATCACACTATTGAAAAATTGCTTACTCTCTGTTTTGTCTTTTATGTAACCTATTATAAAACTAGGCAAATATCTAGATGAGTTGATGTACCGCCCTGAAATTCCTGTGCAAAGCCAAGGGGGTATGCTTCTGTACATCTGTTATCAGACTCATCCATGCTTTGTTTGACATTAATTACATCAATAATTTTGACAAAATACTCACAAGGTGGGCTTTGGAGAATTTTCTCACAAAAGTGACATCAATAGTAAAATATTTTAGGGAGGGGGGTTGGTTATTCACCCATACTTCCCTGTGGGAATCCTCTTTATGGTCTCAGTTTTAGGCCTAAAACTGAGAACTTATTTCTAAAACTAGTTCAGAAAGTAATAGATCTAGGAGTGAGGTAACTAGACTGGATATTGTAAGAATCTATACACATTCACCTAAAATTCAAACTGAAGTGTTAGGAAAATTCCATCCTGCAATTCTTCTTTCACATTTGCATAATTATCCATTTCATTTCCACCTAGAACCAGAAACTACAATGAAATAATGGAACCCATGGATTTTCTTTAATGACTTTGGCTCAGTGACATAAACTTCTCTATTTTAGTTTCTCCATCTGTACCATAGGGTGGCAATGAAACTTAGTTCATTGTAATTTGAAAGCACTTTGTTTATCCTCAGGTGGAAAGCACTGTAATATTAGAATGCCAGGCAAGGCTGTTTTCCATTCCAGAGAGAAGCAAGAAGTCCAGAAGTCATTCAAGGAGCTGTATTTCATGAGACTTGCAGCCTTTGCTGATTGACCCCAAAGTTCAAATATGGCTCTAATAAATAAAGAATCTGGATTCTTGAATAATGAGTGAGCCTCAAAAGGATCAGTCTGAAAGAAAATCATTTGATGGCATTAATTCCTGCCTCTGATTTGGAACTTTCTTGTAAGAATAGTTGTCTTTATGCTAATCCCTGGTAGCCTAACAGTTAGCCTGGATGCTCTTGAAGTTGCCTAATCATTTGTCCCTGTCTTGACACTCTACTCTTACTAGAAGTCTCATGTCTCCTTATTTTCATTATTTAGGTTGGAATAGTTGAGCACAGAAACCCATGACTTGTATTGCAATTAACTATTTGTAGTAGTGCCAACCAATATGAAGCTCTGTTGTGCTAGGCATTGAAAAAACTAGTCAGGCAGTCCCTATCTTGAAGAACTTGCATTCTGAATACATAAGGATGTGAAATAGTGAGAAAGGGGAAATATTGTCCCAGCTGTAAAGATTAGGAATTGAAGATTAAGAGATTTGTACAGGATCCACACCAAATATGGGGCAGGGCTGGAAACTGAATACAGATCTCTTGAGACCTAGTCCAGTGCTTAACCACAAGATCATCCTTCCTCCCGAAATACACAAAGAGACTATGCTGAGAAAAGCAGACATTTGCCAACCTTTGAAATAATAAACTTACTCCAGGATATAAGAATACTTAAAGCCAAAAGGAGATGAAACATTTATAAGGCTCTAGTTAAAGAGGGCAGGTACGTGAATCAATTTAATCCTTAAGAGTCTGGTTAATGCTGAGGGTTTTTAAACCCTCAGGACTGGCCAGCTCCTAAGTGTCTGGGAAAATAGTACCGGAGGGGGGGAGTTTTTAGTCTGGCTGTCAGGTTAGGAAAATAGTTAATGCTATACTCTTGTGGCTCCTCCATGGAGAGAATAACAAGGCTTGCTACTACTGTCATTTCAAGGAATTCACCTTATCTCATGTGGCAGAGATCTGTAATTTTGGAGCTTGAAGGGCTTGGATTTGAACCCCAGCTCCTCAGTGTATTTGGGGGTGTGCACTCTTGCGTACCTGCAATGTAGTAATGCAGTTTGTAGGTGATGGATTGGTAGATGCTCAGGGAAGAGTTCTTTGGTCAGGTCTCCAGGGCAGAATCAGTCCCAGCTAGAGTTTTTGTTGTTTTTGTTTTGGTTAAGATTTGTGTGTGTGTGTGTGTGTGTGTGTGTGTGTGTGTGTGTGTGTGTGTGTGTGTGTGTGTGTAGGGCTTTTTGCTAATTGAGGAAGAAAGTGGGGGATGGATCATGAATCAGATGTGAGGGGGAAGGCTCTTCTAGAACTATAGCTGGATGGAGAATTAGACTATAGTAAATGGGTAGGGAAAGGCATGGGAGCTGTAGTAAGTAGAGGCCCTGGGATATAAACTTTGGTATCAGAGGCCTGGTATGAGGCCTAAGGCCTGAACTGAAATAATGGTCAAGACTTTGCTAGCATAATGCAAAGTTAAGCTGTGAGCCAGAGGCAGGCCCTGCTCACAGAAGCTGGCAAGGAAAGGGCTGATGCTACAGAAAGAGACATACCTAAAAGGTACTGGGCACCAAATATCAGAACATTCGCATACTTGTACACTCCACACAGATAACAAGGAACAGACTAACCCAACCCAATGACAGGGGCAAAAGGGTAATATGATGGATAGAGTTGTTTTGTTCGAACCAACATGTACAAGGTGAGAGGTGACATCTTACTGCATAGAAGGATTGCACCGGGCTATGTAGAGGGGTTGCACCTCAATACGTCAGGAATGATGTGTAACTTGTTTGTACCTGTGTATAAGAATGCAACCCTGGGGCGGTGTCTTTGCCCGGCCGAGGGGGCAGTGGAAAGTCTTGCCACTGACTGAACTGAGTCCATTGACCGTGGGCACATAGTAATAGTATGCCCAGTAGACTATCGTTGTGTCCAATACTGCAATAAACCTGGCCAACATGCCTTCGTACCTTACTAGACTCTGTGGTCATTGGGGGTTCTCTTTGGATCTGCTGTGTCAGCTACCTGCGCAGAGCTGGGGCAGCATGCAGAGGGAACACATGCACGCAGCTGAGTGATGCCAACACTGAGCAGAGCAGAGCACCACACCAGTAGCATCTGACAACAGGACCAGAAAAGGAGCAAGAGAGAAACAGGAGCTAAATTGTCTCAATACCTAGATCTCATGTTAGAAAGTTAAGACACATTTACTCATCCTCAGTGTTCAAGATTAAAAGTGTCAGGGGCTCTAGTGTCCTTTTAAAGCAAGAATTTAGGATTTAATCATTTGTGGAAGAAGGAAAAACTGTCCTAAAAGGTCCCAAAAGATATCCTTTTCTTGTATGTTTCTTTCCACTAATAGAAGGACCTTAAATGACCGCTAAAAACAGGTAGAGTATTTGTTGTACTATGATAGCTGTGAAATACTGGCTAATTTGTACTTATGCTATTGCCTATACCCCTAGCAGATGAAAGGTCAAACTGCTGGATTCGGTTGAAAGTTTTGGGATGAAAAGTTTAGTTGGAAAAAATGTACTTTTTTTACACAAAGAAAACGTCGTTCAGATTTTTTATTTTAAATTTGATTTTGTGAAAAATCTAGTGCCTATTCTATTTTTTTCTTTTCAAATCTTAATTGAAAATATAGAAGGGGTTATGGGGTTTTGGTTTACCAAAAGTGGTTTTTATTAAATGAAAATGTTTAATTTTTCATCAAAATATTGGGGGGAAAAATGCAAACGATTTAAACAAGCAGAAGAGGATTGATTTTCAAGCACTGGCATGAAAACAACTTTGAATTTTTGATTTTCTTCATGGAAAAGGAATTTGTCAACAAGCTTTATTACAAATAACACAGGTTGTGTGTTTTGTTTTGCAAGTGGTAGTGACATATATATTCTGCCTGGAAGAGAAGGGCCTAAGTCTAATATGTGATTATTCTCATAAAATCCAAAGTGTCTTCACTAAAAAGTAACAAAAAGAACATGGTGAATTCCTGGATATCTATGTAGCCATTAAACAGTATTTATTCTTTTTAGGGCACAATCCAAAAACCATTAATTAATTTTAATAAGTCTTTCTTTCTCCATAGATTTCAATGGATTTTGGATCAGCCCCTTAATCTGTAATGAAGCGTGTGTTATTACTGATGAGCCTTACATGTCATAAATTGTGGGTAATAAGCAATAGTCATCTTGGGATACTAGACTGTCAGGAATTAAAAAAAAATGCAATATTTTCAGGATTAGTAACCAAGATCTGCCAGTATATGATTACAAATTCAGTAAAACAGATGGGATCAGATCAAATAGGTACTCTACATGCCTGACATCTCTGCAAAACATGGTTCACCAACTACTCAAATTAAACTCAGGTAGTTACCATTTCCACTTCTCTAATTCACATCTGATTTAAGTCATTAGAAAGCTTTCAAGATATATTGTATGGTTTGTTTCCCAGAAATATTATGGCTTTTTGAAATGGTTTTTATTGCCTCTAGATTAAGGCAGAAGCTACCCTCATACCTTCGCAATCAATTGGATGTGGAAGCATTTACAGAATGGATTGAACAATTTCTTCCTTCTGACAAATTCAGCCCATGCCAAATGTATTTAAAGGCAAATTCTTTGTCATTAGTTTTAACCTGTTACTTGTTCCCCAGTGGAAACTGATACTCTATACAAAGAGGGATTTTATTGTTTAAGGAATGATGTTGTAACTCAGTTTAAAAAGAAACAGTCCTACATCTTTGATCTGAACATTTTTTCTGGTGTGCTATATATAAATATAAAAATACACACTTGACAGTAGATATGACACATTGCAGCATCACAATATATTGTCTGGTTATTTCATCATTTTGTCCTATTCACTAAGGAAGCTCTTCATGTATTAGCTTCCTTATTTCGTTGCTAACATTTACACCCAGAGAGAATTCATATCAGTAAAATATGAAAAAAAGAGCAAAGTGGAACTTTAAGACTGGCTGCTGGGTATTGGCTGTGCTTAGGCAAAGAAATATTTTACAGATGACAGAAGCAGAGTTACTCTGGGATGGGCAAAATAGCTCAGTGTCCTTTCCAATATACTTTCTAATCCATTTTTATGCCACCACTGGCAAGTTCTTGGAAAGAAGTGCTTTATTATAGTAGAGCTGCAATGAGCTGATTGCCAGAGACAAATTCTGTTGGACAAGCCTCTCTAGATTAGCTTTGAAAACATCATGAACTTCCCAACTTTAACTCTGTCTTGATCTTAAAGGAAATCTAAACTCTTCTAAGGATTATGAATTTACATTTGGAAATTCACTTGCTTTATCTAACTGATGGGATTTATGTAGTGCAGTGCCATCCCAGCCATACCCACTTTTCCCTACTGCACTGGTAGCATCAGAGAGGGGGAAATAGCTGAAGAGCCCCTATGCTTGGTGGGGGGTAAACATCAATGTTGATGCAAAATGGTTATTAATCTATTATAATTACATTTGCCTTTACTGAATATTAAGAATATAACTCCCTTGCTTATGAGACCAAATATTGAAGTTAATAAGGAAATTCCCATTAAATTTCTGCTTTCTGTCAAAAATAGGCAGGCCCTAAAGTAACAGAAGGGGAACTTCCTTAACTATATAACTTTTATTTTTCTTTAATAGTCTATGGTATTTTCTTTTATAATTTCTTTTGAAAGATGTACAAAGTGTCAATTATTGTGACTTTTTTGCCTTGTACCAAATAGTTGATAGGAGTTTTTAATTGCAAGTTGTAAATTTTACTACAATCACAATCTATAAACCTCTTAGTGAAAAGGCAAACAAACCAACAGGAGTGTCTTTTCAAAGGACAGGGTACATCCCTTTATCTCAGACACCTGTCTGGTGTAGAGATTATCTCTATTTCAAGAAAACAGATTTTGTATGGATGCTGTCTATTCAGGATCAAAGAGAAGTGATGCTTAGGGATGTCTTATCAGAGCTATAAACTAGGTCATAAAAGTGGGCTTCTATTACCCTTTCTCTTCAAAAAAGGGAGAAAAAACCTTAGTTTAAACCCACATAAGGAATTTTAGAAATATCCTTATTGAAATTTGATTTCTTTTCTAAACACTTTAAAGTTTTCATTCTTTAAATGTTAGAGTACATTTCTGGCTGGAAAATCTTTTACAGATGTGTAGCGGGGCAGTAACCCCACTCCTGTGAATAAAAGCCAGTGTTTGGAGAGGGCTGGGGTTGAGAGCCAATAAGAATAGGCTGATTGGGGCATGCCCTTAGCTGTGACTGCTTCCTCAGTCAGGCCACAGCTGGCCCTATGAAAGGCTGTGTACCAGGGGTTCAGGCCGTCTCTCTCTAGCTGTGGAGACAGATGGGCCTGGCTGCTTGGGAGCTCACAGGGTACCTAGAGTGAAGCAGGGCTGGTGAAAGGCCAGAGGAGCTGGGGAGCTCCAGGATGGAAAAGGCTGCTTGGTAAAGGCCAGGAAGGGTTCTAGGGTTGCAGAGGTATGGCCTAGGGTAGGCAAAGGCAACAAGTCCAAACTCGCCTTGCTAATGAGTGGTATAGACTGCAGTCTTCTGCATCTAGCCCCCGCTCTCTGGTGACTGGCAGTACTCACTGAGGCGAGATGGGGGTGGAGGGTGGGGATTCCCCTGAGTGGGGAGACCCAGAGTGGGGGTACTGCCAGGGGGCAGGGCTGAAGGTAAGGGGGCTAGTGACAAGCAGGGCATCGGCCAGAAGAGGGCACTCCGGAGCTGGAGAGCTAATTCCCAGGATGATGAGGAGGTGCTGTGCCCGTGAGTCATTGCCTTGCTACAAGAAGATATTGGATTGTATGTCCACTTAAAGGGGAGAACTTTTTGCTGTTAAAGATGACATAAGCTTCTTTAGAGGTATATTTGCGAGCATTTTGTTTCTAAATTCAAGCTTTTGTGTAATAAGTCGGTGTTTTATGTACAAAAGTAGCTGCAACTGGTTATTATAAGAATCCATTTGAGTATAGAAATATTTTTGATTGTCAATAAGATATCTGGCAATGCTCAAGCAAACACTCATGAAACTCAAGAAAATAAGAACATCACAAGAAAATGGTAAAAGGAAAAAATACAATAGCTTCTTTGATCATTTGAGTTTATAGACTTTGAGTCACTTAATTGTAAAAAATATTTTGAGCTGAAAGACTTTTTTAGGAAAAAATATATGGACTCATTCAAGGTGGGGAAAATTAACTTCTTCTAAATTCCTGATGGTACTGAAGGAATATCTCAAAAAATGCACTGAATAAAAGAGAGTTGCAGTTTTAACTTTTAAAGATGTTCAGAGTGCCTTGCCACAAAGACACAAGGAATTACAACCTTGTTGCCTATGCATTAGCAGGTTGTATATGAATGAGCCTGCCAAAGCCATCCCACAAGAGTGAGCGAATGAAAGGTGACAACAGCTGATATTTGAACCCAACCATGCCCTAGAAGGAGGTGGGCCTCCCGCCTTCAATACGATGATGGAAAGAGAAGAGTATGCATTCCTCTAAACAGAACATACATAGTATTACACTCACACTTATTACACTCTGACATTCATAATGTTATCCTTATGCCCTCTTAGACACACTTCCTCTCTTATGCTCTTAGCATTTCTCTTGTCTTACTCTGTTCACCTCATCTCTAGAAGCAATTTAACAGCAGCAACCAGACAGCCAAGAAGAACGAAGAAGCAACCTTCCAGCCCAACACTGCTTCTGAGCATGAAGCTATCAGACTGCAGGATTACTGGAGATGGGAAGGGATTAGATTCCAATTTTCTTGTAATAATTTTAATGGTATGTTTTAATGATTGTGTAGTTTAATAGTTTCCTATTAAATACCTGATTGTCAGGGCAGTGATATCTGGAAAGAAGACCTAAGATAACCTTGGCAAATAGAAAGTAGTGGGATATCATTTGAAATTAAGATTCTTCAGAGTTATCTGTTTGTCTCAAACTGGTCCTTGAATGGCTTATTTTAAGTAACTGAGCTAAAAATTTCAGTTTCATAAGACTTCCTTAAAATCACTTAACTCTGCCCACTTAAACTTTTTAGATTATCCATAATAAATCAAACAGGAGTCAGCAACTTTTAATGGCATTCCTTTTTCCATCTATAAATTATTTGTTATCCACTGACACAGAACTCACTATAGATTTTGAAAATCACGTAATTTTGTTTTAGTTCACATTAAGAAGTGTGTCCCCACCACAGTAGATCCATTCTTAAAGGTGTAATCTCTCTTGAAAGCTCTACACAGTGAGAAATACAGAAGGAATTGTGACTGAAATGACCACTGTTTATAGTTCATGTTCTGTTATGTTTTAGTCTTTCTTTAGTGATAAAATCCTAATTAATGGTGATTATTTTGCTTGTCTTTAATCATATTGTCCCCTAAGGCATAAAACTCCATTGTGACCAAAAGTCACATATCTGGATTGTACTGAAAGGCAATTTACTGAGATTTTGGCCTACTATGTCTTGTTTCTCAATATTATAACTTTTAAGTAACTGGACATTCAACAATTTAAAACAACCCTACTTCACATCTGGGTCCTCAGCCCTAAAGGATCACCTTACGTGGTTTCAGTTAAGCTGTCCTATTGGCCAGATTCCTGCGGTGGTGAAGTGTAAAATAAGCTCACCGCATTGGGGAATTGTACTCAAAGGATCTGGGCCCAACTGTTTACCTCTTTCAGATTACTTAAGGGAAAGCCAACCCTTGTGGCTTTCCAATGGGTACATCTCAGATCACTATATTATAGTATTGCTAGAGGGATATTGGAATTGCCACTCTGGTTCAGATTCAATGTCTGTCTAGTCCTCTATCCTGTCTCTGACAGTGGCCAGTACCAGATGCTTCAGAGGCAGGAGCTGGTGTAACTTGCCCCTATCATTTGTCCTCAGCCTGATGTTTGATAGTTAGCGGCTGGGTTAATGGGTTCCCTCCTTCCCACTTGCCATTAGCTAATATACCTGGATAGTCTTGATATCCATATAAATATCCAGTCCCTTTTTTAAAACTAGCCAAGTTCTTGGTATCAACCAGATGAGGGACATATTATGCTGGTGTAATAACCTTATTCCCAGATCTGGACCTTAGCGTCCAAAATATGGGGGTTAGCATGAAAACCTCCAAGCTTAGTCACCAGCTTGGACCTGGTACCTGCTGCCACCACCCAAAAAATTAGAGTGTTTTGGGGCACTCTGGTCCCACTGAAAAACCTTCCCTGGGGACCCCAAGACCCAAATCCCTTGAGTCTCACAACAAAGGGAAATAATCCTTTTTCCCTTCCCCCCTCCAGGTGCTCCTGGAGAGATACACAGACACAAGCTCTGTGAATCCAAACAGAGTGACTCCCCTCTCCATTCCCGGTCCTGGAACAAAAAGGACTTTCCTATTCCCCCAGAGGGAATGCAAAATCAGGCTAGCCACTTCAGCACACACAGATCTCCCCTGATTTTTTCCTCCCACCAATTCCCTGGTGAGTACAGACTCAATTTCCCTGAAGTAAAGAAAAACTCCAACAGGTCTTAAAAGAAAGCTTTATATAAAAAAAGAAAGAAAAAATACATACAAATAGTCTCTCTGTATTAAGATGACACAATACAGGGCAATTTCTTAAAAGAATATTGAATAAACAGCCTTATTCAAAAAGAATACAAATCAAAGCACTCCAGCACTTATATTCATGCAAATACCAAAGAAAAGAAACCATATAACTTACTATCTGATCTCTTTGTCCTTACACTTAGAAACAGAAGACTAGAAAGTAGAACTACTTCTCCAAAGCTCAGAGGAAGCAGGCAGAGAGAAAACAAAGACCCCAGACACACAATTCCCTCCACCCAAAGTTGAAAAAATCCGGTTTCCTGATTGGTTCTCTGGTCAGGTGTTTCAGGTGAAAGAGATATTAACCCTTAGCTATCTGTTTATGACACGCCCCCCAAATTGCAGACAGTGGGGAAGCTCACTGGCGGCAATTTCCTTCTAGAACTTGAAAATAAACAGGTTAATACAACACATGCACCTTTACATATACTACTAAGTATATAACTAACAGACTTTTACATTTTAAGAACACTTTTTAACTACTGGATTCTGGGAAACTCTCACGGGAGAGTGCATCAGCAACTTTGTTAGAAGCTCCTGTGATGTGTTGAATTTCAAAATCAAAATCTTGGAGAGCTAAACTCCAACGAAGAAGTTTCTTGTTGTTCCCCTTGGCAGTATGAAGCCACTTTAGTGCAGCATGGTCAGTTTGTAGTTGGAACCGCCGTCCCCAAACATATGGGCGTAGCTTTTCCAGGGCGTACACAATGGCATATCATTCCTTTTCACTGACTGACCAGTGACTTTCCCTCTCAGACAGTTTCTTGCTGAGGAACACGACAGGATGGAAGTTGTGATCTGTTGCTTCCTGCATGAGCACTGCTCCTATACCACGCTCAGATGCATCTGTGGTTACTAGGAATGGCTTGTCAAAATCCGGGGCCCTGAGTACAGGGTCAGACATGAGTGTTGCCTTAAGTTGGGTAAAGGCCTTTTGACACTCATCAGTCCACTTAACTGCATTTGGCTGGGTCTTTTTGGTCAGGTCGGTCAATGGGGCAGCGATTTGGCTGTAGTGTGGTACAAATCGCCTGTAGTATCCGGCCAAGCCTAAGAAGGATTGGACCTGTTTCTTTGACCTTGGGACAGGCCACTTTTGGATAGCATCCACCTTGGCCTGTAGGGGGTTTATGGTTCCTCGACCCACCTGGTGCCCCAGGTAAGTCACTCTGTTTTGGCCTATTTGACACTTTTTGGCCTTAACAGTTAGTCCTGCCTGCCTGATGCGCTCAAAGACCTTTTCCAGGTGGAGTAGGTGTTCAGGCCAGGAGTCTGAAAAAATGGCCACATCATCGAGGTAGGCAACTGCAAATTCTCCCAGTCCAGCTAATAGACCATCTACCAGCCTCTGGAAGGTGGCGGGTGCATTTCGAAGGCCGAAAGGAAGGACATTGAATTCATACACCCCCGCATGGGTGACGAATGCTGACCTCTCCTTGGCAGGTTCATCTAGCGGTACTTGCCAGTACCCCTTGGTTAAGTCTATTGTAGAGATGAACTGGGCACGTCCCAACTTCTCCAATAGCTCATCGGTGTGTGGCATTGGATAGTTGTCCGGACGAGTTACCGCATTTAGCTTACGGTAGTCCACGCAAAAGCGTATTTCCCCATCTGGTTTGGGTACCAGAACCACTGGAGATGCCCATGCACTGGTAGATGAGCGGATTATACCCATCTGTAGCATGTTCTGGATCTCCCGTTCTATAGCAGCTTGGGCATGAGGAGACACCCGGTAGGGTGGGGTTCTGATTGGGTGAGCATTACCTGTATCGATGGAGTGGTATGCCCGTTCAGTCCGTCCTGGGGTGGCTGAGAACAATGGGGCAAAGCTAGTGCACAGCTCCTTGATTTGTTGCCGCTGCAGACGTTCCAGGGTGGTTGAGAGGTTCACCTCTTCCACGCCACCGTCTTTTTTTCCGTCGTAGTAGACACCGTCAGGCCACTCAGCATCATCTCCCTGGACTGTAAACTGACAAATCTGTAAGTCTCTGGAATAGAAAGGCTTGAGAGAATTAACATGGTACACTTTAGGCTTTAGTGAGGAATTGGGAAATGCTATGAGGTAGTTTACAGTTCCCAGGCGCTCTTGGACCGTGAATGGCCCTTCCCATGATGCTTCCATCTTATGGGCCTGTTGCGCCTTCAAGACCATAACCTGGACTCCTACCCTGAAAGAACGTTCTCTGGCATGTCTGTCATACCAGGCCTTTTGCTCTTCTTGAGCATCTTTTAGGTTCTCTCTAGCAAGGGCTAAAGAGTGTTGGAGGGTGCTTTGTAGGTTGCTTACAAAGTCCAGAATGTTAGTTCCTGGAGAAGGCGTAAACCCCTCCCATTGCTGCTTCACCAACTGTAATGGCCCCTTAACCTCGTGACCATACACAAGTTCAAATGGTGAAAACCCTAAACTGGGATGTGGTACAGCCCTGTAGGCAAACAGCAACTGCTGCAACACTAGGTCCCAATTATTGGAGAATTCGTTGATGAATTTTCGTATCATGGCCCCCAAAGTTCCATTGAACCTTTCCACCAGGCCATTGGTTTGATGGTGGTACGGGGTGGCAACCAAGTGATTCACCCCATGAGTTTCCCACAGTTTTTCCATGGTCCCTGCCAGGAAATTAGACCCTGAATCTGTAAGGATGTCAGAGGGCCAACCTACCCTGGCAAAGATGTCCGTTAGGGCCAGGCACACAGTGTTAGCCCTGGTGTTGCCTAGAGCTACTGCTTCTGGCCATCGGGTAGCAAAGTCCACTAAAGTCAGTACGTACTGCTTTCCTCTGGGCGTCTTTTTTGGGAAAGGGCCCAGAATATCCACAGCTACTCGCTGAAATGGGACCTCAATTATGGGGAGTGGCTGGAGAGGGGCCTTGACCTGGTCTTGAGGCTTTCCCACTCTTTGGCATACCTCACAAGACCGGACATACTTGGCAACATCCTTGCCCATCCCCTCCCAGTGGAAGGACTTCCCCAACCGGTCCTTGGTTCTGTTCACCCCAGCATGGCCACTGGGATGATCATGGGCTAAGCTTAAGAGCTTCCCCCGGTACTTAGTTGGAACCACCAACTGTTTTTGCGGCTGCCATTCTTCCCGGTGTCCACCAGAAAGAATTTCCTTGTATAAAAGTCCTTGGTCTATAACAAACCGGGATCGATTAGAAGAGCTGAGAGGCGGTGGGGTGCTCCGTGCCGCCGCCCAAGCTTTCTGAAGGCTGTCATCTGCTTCCTGCTCAGTCTGGAACTGTTCCCTTGAGGCTGGGGTCACCAGTTCTTCCTCAGACTGTGGACTTGGGCTTGGTCCCTCTGGAAGCGATGTAGGTGATGGGGTTGTTTCCGTTGCTGGTGAACCGCTCTCCGCTGGTGCACCTGAGGGTATTTCAGGCTCTGGCTGAGCCTTTTGGGTATGGCTGTCTGTTGTTTCTGCCAGTTCTGGCTCGCTGGCGCCCACTGGCGTTGAGTTTGAAGATGTGGTTGCACTTGCTGGTGCAGGTTGCTGTTCCAGTTCCGGGCCTGGGACTGGAGATGCTGTGGCTGTTTCAGTGGTAAACATGGAATCCGGGTCCACTACCTCTGTCTGGGTCTCTGGTAACACAGACGGGGCCTCTATGGACGGCTCAGGAACAGGAATGGGTCTGGAAGCTTGCCTGGTTTGGCTACGTGTAACCATTCCCACTCTCTTGGCCCGCCTCACCTAGTTGGCCAAGTCTTCCCCCAGTAGCATGGGGATAGGATAATTGTCATAGACTGCAAAAGTCCACATTCCTGACCAGCCTTTGTACTGGACAGGCAGTTGAGCTGTAGGCAAGTCTACAGCTTGTGACATGAAGGGGTAAATTGTAACTTTGGCCTTTGGGTTGATGAATTTGGGGTCTACGAAGGATTGGTGGATAGCTGACACTTGTGCCCCCGTGTCTCTCCACGCAGTAACCTTCTTTCCGCCCACTCTCAAATTTTCCCTTCGCTCCAAGGGTATTTGAGAGGCATCCGGGCCTGGGGATCTTTGGGGTGATGGTGGTGTAATGAATTGCACTCGCATGGTGTTCTTGGGACAGTTGGCCTTGATATGTCCCAGTTCATTACACTTAAAGCATCTTCCATCTGATGGGTCACTGGGCCGAGGTGAGTTACTGGAGACTGGTGAGGTTGAAGGGTAGGGTATCTGTGGCTTTACTTGGGTGGTATGTGGGGTCTTTGGCTGTCCTCGGTTGTAGGGTTTATGGTCTGTGTGCCCCCTGTGGTAATCGTTCCCCTTGACAGTAGCTTTCTTGCTTTCTGCCAGTTCCATCCATTTGGCTCCAATCTCCCCCGCCTCAGCGAGATCTTTGGGATTTCCATCTTGTATGTACCATGTGATGTCTTCAGGAACACCATCCAAGAACTGCTCCATTTGTATGAGGAGGTTCAGTTCTTCCAAGGTTTGAATGTTGTTTTCTGTTATCCAGGCCTCATAGTTTTTTGCAATGTAGTAGGCGTGTTTGGGAAATGACACCTCTGGTTTCCACTTTTGGGTTCTGAAACGCCGACGGGCATGATCTGGGGTTATCCCCATCCTGTATCTGGCTTTGGTTTGAAAAAGTTTATAGTCATTCATTTGCTGCTTAGGCATTTCAGCTGCCACCTCTGCTAAAGGCCCACTGAGTTGTGGCCTTAATTCTACCATGTACTGGTCTTCGGGGATGCTGTATCCAAGACAGGCTCTTTCAAAATTTTCCAAGAAGGCCTCGGTGTTATCACCTGCCTTGTAGGTGGGAAATTTCCTGTGCTGTGGAGCAATAATTGGCGCCGGGTTGTTAGGGTTGGCTGGCACATGCAGCCCAGCTTTTGCCAACTCCAGTTCATGTTTTCTCTGTTTTTCCTTCTCTTCATTCTCTTTTTGTTGTTTTTCCATTTCTTTTTGTTGTTTTTCCATTTCTCGGCGGTGGGCCACCTCTTCTTCTTCTTGCTTCCTTCTGTGGGCCAACTCTTCTTCTGCTTGCTTCCTTCGGTGGGCCACCTCTTCTTCTTCTAGTTTTCTTTTGTGTGCTGCCTCTAAGGCTGCCTGTTCTCTTTGGTAGGCTGCCAGTTTGATGCTTTCTTCCTTTTCTTTTAGCTCCAGTTGTCGCCGGTGTCCAGCTTCTTTGAATTGGTCTTCGGCCTCAATTTTTGCCTTAGAAGTCATGTTTCCTGTTTTCTTGTGTTGGGGTGCCCTCCGGTGTTTATCTTCCGAACTGCAGGTTCTCTGTTGCCTCCTGAAGTCTGCCTAGCAACAGTGCCTTTAGCTAATCTTCAATGTTAAGTAAACCTGAAAAACCACTTTATTTGCATTTATATAGTGCTGGTATGACTTTCAATGGGAGTGCTATTGTGTGACAAAAGACTCGTGATAGCCCTTAACGACTTCTTGCTTAACATGCAAGCCACAAACTGCCAGAGAGAGCAGAAAAAAAATTCTCTCTGGTTCCCTTTTAAAACCAAACTGTTTCTCTCTGCTAAAAAGCCCTTAGCAGAGAAAAGAAAAATATAATATTCTTACTGGCTTCTGGATTCTGTCTATCTCCCACCGGCTGCCACTCATGTAATAACCTTATTCCCAGATCTGGACCTTAGCGTCCAAAATATGGGGGTTAGCATGAAAACCTCCAAGCTTAGTCACCAGCTTGGACCTGGTACCTGCTGCCACCACCCAAAAAATTAGAGTGTTTTGGGGCACTCTGGTCCCACTGAAAAACCTTCCCTGGGGACCCCAAGACCCAAATCCCTTGAGTCTCACAACAAAGGGAAATAATCCTTTTTCCCTTCCCCCCTCCAGGTGCTGCTGGAGAGATACACAGACACAAGCTCTGTGAATCCAAACAGAGTGACTCCCCCTCTCCGTTCCCGGTCCTGGAACAAAAAGGACTTTCCTATTCCCCCAGAGGGAATGCAAAATCAGGCTAGCCACTTCAGCACACACAGATCTCCCCTGATTTCTTCCTCCCACCAATTCCCTGGTGAGAACAGACTCAATTTCCCTGAAGTAAAGAAAAACTCCAACAGGTCTTAAAAGAAAGCTTTATATAAAAAAAAGAAAGAAAAAATACATACAAATAGTCTCTCTGTATTAAGATGACACAATACAGGGCAATTTCTTAAAAGAATATTGAATAAACAGCCTTATTCAAAAAGAATACAAATCAAAGCACTCCAGCACTTATATTCATGCAAATACCAAAGAAAAGAAACCATATAACTTACTATCTGATCTCTTTGTCCTTACACTTAGAAACAGAAGACTAGAAAGTAGAACTACTTCTCCAAAGCTCAGAGGAAGCAGGCAGAGAGAAAACAAAGACCCCAGACACACAATTCCCTCCACCCAAAGTTGAAAAAATCCGGTTTCCTGATTGGTTCTCTGGTCAGGTGTTTCAGGTGAAAGAGACATTAACCCTTAGCTATCTGTTTATGACAGCTGGGTGTTGTATAAACATAGTAAAGCTCATGTCCTGTAGGGTTAAGAATCTAAGTTTAAGACCAGATATGAATAGTAAGCATAACAAACAAATAGGGAGAAAGGGCAAGGCACAGTGAAGGAAGGATGGGGTAACAGTAATATGAAGATGCATAATTAGTTATGTGCGCATACTGTAAGATTGGGGGAAGGGTGCAGGCAAGGCGGGGAAGGGAGCAGGCAAGGCTTAAAGATAAATATTGTAGCAATCTGCTCTCCTCGTGTGTGACCACAATACACAGCTGCTTATCTTTACATATAAGTGCGTTAGTTGTATTGTATAAGTAAGATTGACAGCTGCATCTCTCTGCAAATAGTAAGCTAATTTTGTGATGTGATGCCTTTTTTAAAGGAGGACCAAACTTTGCTATTAAATTCCACCAGAATTTGACAATGAATCACACTACTAAAATGTAAATTTTGCATCAACCTGTATAATTACATCATTTGTGATATTTCTGTAAACTCTTTACGCTTTAGAAATTGCACAAGAAATATCAAGAATATCTTTAAAACACAAATATTCAGATTTTATGCATTAACAGTGTCCATTTTTTATTGCAACCAATCACTGTGAAGTACTTCTAACACAGAAGGTTTCTAACAATAGTACAGCAGATGATCTGGTATTTTAATGCAAATGAGGTTTCCACATTGCAGTATTCACCTTTGAGAGTGGAGAATGGCTAACAACTCTGAACAATGAATGTAGGATGAAGATTTTCAACTTTACTAAAGAAAAACTGATGGCCTTTATATTGATGTTTAATTAGAATTCTGAAATCAAGGCCTTTAGCATTTGGTTGGACGAGTGCTGCATAAAGAAATCAAAACTATTCACCCCTCTCACTATAGTTTCCTATACTTGTTATATTTATTCAGGTTAGTGATTCAGGAACCTGTTTTAATTTTTCTCTGAATTCTTCAGGTGTTACATAGAGTGATCATCCCTAAAATCTTGCCACATTTCCTTAGATAAAAGATAAGATTACTTTAGTACTGACAAGTAAAACCACCTCAGATTTACTATTCAGTTATTTCAGATATTTTCTATAATTTCAATATTCTAACTAAGACAATAAGACAGTTTTAAAGGTGTCCACTATAGAACATTAAACTCATCTATAATTACAGCACTGCCACTGTAGCACTTGGTGAAGATGCTACCTATGCTGACAGGAGAGCTTCTCCTGTTGTTGGTACTCCACCTTCCCAAGAGGTTGTAGCTATGTCGACTGGATAAGCCCTCCGATTGACATAGTGCTGTATACTCTGGGAGTTAGGTTGATATAACTCCATTGCTCAGAGTGTGGATTTTTCCACACCCTTGAGTAACACAGTGTAGACCAGGGCACAATCTTATAAAAAGATATTTAAATTAAGATTGGAACCTACTTTGGCCTGGTCTATGCTACAAAGTTAGGTTGACGTAAGTTGCTTTGTATTGACCTATTGTGCATGTGCATATCCTCAAATTTGTCTCCCATTGATTAAAAGCACCCCATTCCAGCAACACAATACCACCTCCCTTGCACTGAGCCATGGCTGACCTATTGTGGTTGATGGAGCCCAAGTGCATATGCTATGTGACCTATATCAACCCTGATAGTTCTCCAGCAGCTGTCCCACAATACTGAACACTGACTGCTCTGGTCACAATTCTGAAGTCCACTGTCCAAAGGTTATGAAGATTGGAGGCCATCCCTTAATACCTCCATGTATTTTTTTAAATGCCTTTTTTCTGATTGCCCAGCTTTGTGAGCTCTTTTGTCATGTGCAACTGCCTAACCAACCATGTTGGCTACACATTCCAGGTGCATTGGTGCCTTGAGTAGACAGGAGGTATTGGATCTCTTGGGCCTGTAGTGAGAAGAGGCTGGGTAGGCAGCTATGGAGCAGTCTCAGAACATGGACATCTACAAGCAGATTCAACAGAGATCAAAATTAGTCACATGAAAGCTAAGGAACTGTGACAGGCTTACCACAAGGCCAGGGAGGCCAACAGTCAATCTGGTGCTGAGCTGCAGATCTGCTGCTTTTACAGTGAGCTTCATATCATAGCTGGCAAAGATCCTGTAGGGATATTAAAGAAGGTACTAACAGTGATTCCCCCAAGTGACAGTGACCCTCCAGGTTCACCAAGTACAAAAATCTTTTAAATTCTTATGTTAAAACTTGTAAGCTCCTGTCTGCAGAAAACACTGATTGTATCTGTCCTGTGAAAGATACTCTATTACTATGTAAAACTTAGAAACAAGTTAATTGACTTTGTTCTTGAAGTAAACACTGTGCTAGCCTTAAGCTGTAATTGATACAATGTAAACAAACAGACTCTCACCCTCTGTGATTACAGGGCCTGGAATCTCATACTAATTAACATGCACTCCAAAAGTGGTGGAGACAGTAAATTTAAAATATGGTTAAGATATGGAATGTATGTTGATTAATGTTTGATGTACGTGAATGGTTAGGGAGGTGCCAGCCTGGAAAGGATCCATCGGCCAAAGAATGTGTCAAGTGGACCACCAGACAACCACCGGAGGGTAAACTGGGATCCACCCCAAACACCTGGAAGGAATGTGCCACTTTATACAGTGTGGAGCCACTAGGAATGTGTCATCCGCTAATTGAGCGAACAACAGCAGGATGAAACAGTTCCCATGGACTCTAAAAACTGAGGACTTTGAGTCCTTGGTTCTGCTGCCAACCTCCAGGAGCATCAGATGCATCTGACACAGACTCGGCTCCATCCTCATGACCAAGATACCTGGCCAGTCACTTGGCAAGAGCAACTTCTAGGCTGGTAACTATTACACCTACACAGAACCTGAATGAATGATTGTGTTAATGAACATATATATGTGTATGTGTATAAGGAATAAGTAGTGGTAGGAATAAGTAGTAAAACAACGTTGTTTGCTTTTATCTTTTGCCTTATTATATTTACAATAAATGTGGCATCTTTGCCTTATCCCTCTTAATAAGATCCTGCTGGTTTTTATTACATTGGTATAACAGTCCTGCCACCACCCTTCAGAGCACCATGGATAATTCCAAGAAGCCCAAGATAGACACCTGCTGTGAACCATGAGGAGGAGGAGATGAATGGGGAACATATAAATGGTGGTGTCCAGCTATACTGCAGTCTAGTCATCTGGTAGCCAAGTACAGATAAGCCCAATACTTGTGGGGGGTGGGGCTGGATAAACATGTGAATGCATTTTCTATTACAATGTTTAAATGGACATATGGCACCTGACTCCAATGTATCAGGACAGAGGTATTGACTTTGCATTAATTTACTCATATTAGAAGAGGTACAGCACAAAAACAGGTAGAGTTCTCTACTTTTCATTCCCCTGTAGGAAGGGAGGACCGTGTGGAATGGTTTATATACATACGGATGTCCCTTGAGAGATCTCCATGAAACTTTCATGGAGGTTCAAACTTCTCCTGAAGGTTTCAAGGGATGGCAGCCTTATGTCTTCCTCGGTAATCGGACACATTTCCCCCCTCAGTCCACAATAACTTTGGTAAGTACCATTGCAGTAAACAGGCTACTGGAATACGGACCCTGGAAGCTTCAGACATCGTCAGCAGCTGTGCTTTCTGTGCCATTGTTACCCTCAGGAGTAAGGCATCAGCTACAATTATCATCATCACCCTTGGAAAATACTGCCAGGGCCCTTGACCGCATGGAAATAGGAGCTGAATTTTTGTTTCTTGCAGAAAATAATTCCCTTTTCATCCCCCTTGCCCCTGCTGGGTTGTGCTCACCATGGCTGGGGCTGGAGAGCAGTGCTGTGAACAGGCATTACAAAGCAGTCTTTTTTTTTAAAAAAAACTTTAGAAGTGCAAGGGAAGGGAATTCTAAAAATCACATTTTTGCTTTGCATTGTAACTATACATGCAATGATTCTTCTGTGTGTTTTATCTGTAGCTGCTGCTATTATGATCTGGAGGAGCCTTCCCTCCATGCCCATGGAATGCCCAATAATGACAGAGAAGAAAAGGACACAGTAGAATATGTTCAGTTAGACCCTGCAAGCCAGTTCTGTATCAATTGGTGAATAGCGGTCCTGGAGGATGAATATTTCAGACACTTAGAGAAGGAAAGACTAGATAGGAGAGTTCTAGCAGAAAAAGGAGATGGAGACATACTAGGGCATAATAGGATCTCTCTGTCCGCAAACACAGATGCTGCAGACTCTTGATGACCTATAGGTTCAACAATCATGGGATCACCTCCCTCCGCAGTCAATGAAGAACTCCATTTTAGGACCTCCCTACACTCTCTCCAACATTTCACATGACATTAGAGGCCATATCCCTCCCCCTTTCATGCTGGGGGACAATTAGGATGACTACAGCTTCACATACACTGATCTGAGAGCAGTGGTTGCTGTATGTGTAGCCCGAATGAACTGAAATGGACATGATTTTTTCCATCTCAGTATTCCATTTCCATTTCAGTATTACCAGTGGTTAATCCACTTGTCAGGAATGTTCCTGCTTGTGGCTTCCTGTGTTTTTAAAGATGCAAGCATCATGCACCTTCTTGGACCAGCCAACACTGATGTCAGTCAAGCATCCCCAGTGATCCACCAACACACGCATAACTATAGAAAAGTAGCCCTTTCTATTTATGTGCTGTGGCACAGTGGGCTGGTGCCAAAATAGGGATATATGTGCCATCTACCACTTTGCTGCTGTTCCGTAACCCCATTGCTGCAAATCCATCCACTCTGTCTTGCACATTATGGAGAGTCATAGTCCTAAGCAGCAGGAGACAATTAAATGGTCCTTAACACTTGCATGACAACAAACCCCACTGTGTGAAATCATTTTGGAGTTGAAAAAGCCACTGACCAGTAGCACTTTGTGTTGCAAGCTTCCACAGCATGATCACAACTAAATTCTTAACTATCAGTGCAGCTCTTATTCTGTTGTCCCTGAACTGGAGGGCTGTTGTGAACCTGGCACAGATCCAGGAAGCTGCTCTTGCACATCCAAAAGTTCTGTAGCCACTATTTTATCATTCCAAACCTGCATTCTGATATCATCCCACCAATCAGTGCTCTTTTCTCAAGCCCAGAAGTGACACTACACTGCCTGCAGCTGTTCCATGAGCACCACTAACAAATTGCATTGGTTTTTGCTGTGTCTCACAGCACTCCATCCTCCACAAAATCATGTTTCCTTCCCTCCTCCTCTCAGTTCTCTGGTATTTGCAGAGCCAGAGGAAGTTTGTCCTGTGTTTGCAATGCTCATAACAATAGTATAGAGCTGAGCAGGTTCCATGCTTTTATCAGAGATGAGAGACGGTAAGAATTGTCATGCATTCTTGAGGGATTTTTTTTTAAAGTGTGAAAATAATGGTATATAGATGACGACATTATGGGATGGAGAAAATTGCATGGTGAGAACTTGACCTTGTTCCCAGTAATCCCTTAGTGACTTTTCTGTCCTCCTGTGCAATGCCAAATGTTCTCAAAAGCTAATGCAGTATACTAATCCATGGTGCACCACACTATGCATCAACCCAAGTGCTTCTGGTGAGTACAAGCAACACTGATGCAAGAAGCCAAGTATGCACATGCACAAGTAATAGACTAACTGTGGCGGCTTTATCCTGATGGAACTTGGCCAACCAAAGTTTATAATGTAACATGGCCTATGCTTCTGTGGTGCCTAATGTACTGTAAGAATAATTAAATAGAGCTTCCAGGGGGAAAATATATTGAGTACTGTAGTATTCAACAATACCAGAGGATGGCAACGACTCTTTCTTATAAGAGGAGATGAACTTACTAGGGATGATCAAATCTGCTCAGACATTTCTCAGATATTTTAAATTGGAGATGGCCAAATTCATAAGCACAGCTGTACAAATATGAGCAGAGAGGGGAAAAAAACAATTAGGAGGAGGGGAAGTATGTGTAATATTCTCTCTCTCTCTCTCTCTCTCTCTCTCACACACACACACACACACACACACACACAAACACACACTCTACCTTATTAACTATGATGGAGCTAAGTTATTGCTATATACTTTCAGTTTTAAAAGTAAATAACATTAGGGGGTTGTTTTGTTTTTTTCCTCATAACTAAACATTCAGAAATCCAAGCATATTAAGATATAGAAATGCACAGTTAAGGCACTCAAACAACCCAGCACCATAAGTGATAAAATATATTTTATAATTGTATGATTATTGCATGGTATCATTAACAGGGGAGAGTAAAAGTTCTGTGTGCTGTAGTGTGCATTTCCATACTTTAACTCTGACTTTCTGGGTTTGTAATGCTTATTTTGGGGAGAATCATATCTTCACTGTAATGTATTCTATCCTAAATTACTGTTATATATTCCAAACCTTAAGACCATCTTGACACAGGTGGTTTTTTGGTTCGTTAGTTTGACTTTTCTGGGGGTGAGGGAAAGAAGTGTGGAAATATATATTCCTATATAATGTACAGTGTTTTTGAACATATTTTATGCATATTGTGTGCTGGACACAAACTTACATGGCTTTTGTAGGGAAGTGGATGTTCTTTTGTCTTCGATAAATAGTGCAGATTTGCCTTATAAGTAAATAAACAGATTTGATTCCATTGTTTTTAAAATAATGCCCTTCTTGACTCGTGTATAATTTCCTGGGGAAGAAGCGTCTCATACTGATTTTGAAAGACCCCAAAAATAATTTTGCACAAACCCTCACATTTCAAACTTCACAAAACACACCATTCCCAGCCTGTGTATCAGAGGTATTAGAGTTCAGATGGACATTCTTTGAACCATTGATATTAAGGACCTTCAGGAAAATTTTGTAATTATGGTATAACACTTTGTCATGCTTACAATTACGTTAACTGAAGGGTGAGTCTACACTTCAATCTCAAGGGAGTTTTAACTCAACCCATAACAAGGTTTCACCCAGCTCATAACATTCAAAATAGCCAAATACTGGGCCTTATGCAAATGAATAGTAATTTATTTCTAATAGATGCACAGTTATTTATAAGTATTTTGTTTTGAAGCAGGGTGCTCCAAAGTCTGTAACTTTCTCCCATGTCCCAACTAAGAGAGCTTGGGGATAAAGAATGGTCATTTTCAATTCTGTTTAAACATTTAAATGCCATAAATTTTAAACTATCATCTTGCTTAGACTACAATGCTGTGTCTGTGGACCAGTCCTGCAGACTAACTGGAAAATTCATGGCATAATTACAATTGAGAACCTGACACATCAGATATTGATTTTTCTGCTCTTTATGATGTGATGAAACTTATTTCCTGTCTGTGTGTTTTTAAAAACAACATTTAAAAAAGGAAATTCTGGCCAGTTTTCACTTGTTTTCAGATGTGAGTAGTGTAAGTGGTTAACTAGTTTTTGACTAATTATTATTAGTATTAATCATCATTTATCTTGGTTTGTGGTGAGTGGACAATAAGGTGCATTTTGTTTCAATAATAAATGGATTCTGGTTTGTCCAGTATCCTAATTTAAAACAATTTAATGACTGTTCAAACTTTTTAGACTCATTTAGCTCTTTTCTAATGAGCAAGCAATTACTGTTTCATTGATAATCCTATATCTCCACTATTGTTTAATATGCCAATTATTTATTTCAAAAGCAATTTAAATCAGCTGGAAGAAAGTGCTGGTTAGTGCCATTTATTTTATGATCTCAAGATTTGTGCACCTTTTAAATCAAAAGAGAAGTGCCTGCATCCACAGTACTGAAAAAAAGTGTACTCTGTATATGTGAAGATTAAAAAATGGTCAAATATCTAGCTTTACGACTGTCTGTTCCTTGAGGATGTCAAAAGAAATCATTGTACTTAAATCTCCTCTCAAGTGTTACCAGGACCAGTACTCTAACTGCAAGATGCATATTCTGTATATCTAAGCTTAATACTCCCAAACCGTAAACCTGATTAACAAATGTTACACATACCACCTTGTATCAGACACCAAGCCAGGCATGTTTCTGACACTTGCCAATATCTCATTTTTTCTTTTTCCTTCAATCTGGACTGAATTTCAGCCAATCTATAGTCTGGACTAGCCAAGCACTGAGAAAATGGGTTAACTTCATCATGTGGACCCCATGAAAAAGAATAATTAACCGAGCTAAGTGTCATCTATATTTTGACAAAACAGCCCAATTCATCTAATTAATGCCCTGAATAGCTTCACACAAACTTTGAATAAGAGAGGTAACCGAGTGGAACACTGTATTACCTTCAAGAGAGAGTCCTCATGATAGATAAGCAATGTCCAATATCACCCTCTGAGACCTTTCAGAGAGGAAGAATGGAATCACTGCTTTTATTTTTATCCATCCTTGTCAATGTCTGCAGATGACTCAAAAAGGCTTCATGGTTAATATTAACAAAGGTTGCTGAGTGACCTAAAATAATCTGCATAGAAATTTGACCTCTGTACTTTGCCAAGTGATGATCATGGACCAATTAAATAAATGCAGAATCTGTAACATACCCAGGCTGAAAGCTACACTGAAGATAGTTTTGGAAGTCAAGGGTTCCAGATGGCACAAGAATGGGTTAGCTCAGATGTCTCCACCACCTTCCTCAAAAAAGGGAGGTCTAGAGAGACAGGGTTATAACTGATAAGATAGCAAAATGGTTTCTTGAGCAAGGAAGGCAAGTGCATATTGGAAGGATGCTGGCACTTCTACATAGATGAGAACTGTGGAACTGAAAACGTTTGTTTTAGCCTGTGTTCTATTAGCTAATGTGCTGTAATATAGTCTCATGAAGCCTAATTTCACCATGCATATCATAATGACTATCACAATAAGGTTGAAAAGGTCCAGAACTCTTAGAATTGATCCTCCCACCTCCCAGTCCTCCAATCCCTAGTTTGCAGAAAATAGCAATATGTAGAAATAATTTCAGGACAGCAATGGAAGCCCTTTATCCACACGTCCCATTCTAACACTCCTTTCAAATCTTATAAAATTGTTTCTCCAGAGATGTTGTCCAGTAGCTATCACTCAGCTATCCTCTTTGAACTGGGTTGAACCCAGTTCATGGCTTCTTTCTACAGGTAGTAAGTATTGATATTCCCTCCAAGACCTCTTTCCACTCAGCTTCCCAGGAAATCAGTTTGACTCCAGATTTTGTCACTCAGGAATCTTTATTTGGCATACAGCAAAGCTAGGTTGATCAGGCTCAAGCACAGTGGGTGGATATAGGGTATACCATATATCCAAGGTTACACAGAAAACCTCTTCCGTTGTGTACATTTACACATTCCAATTCATTTACTACACATAGCATTGGTTACTCTCTAGGAACCAATCCCTCTACAGCATGCTCTTTCCACACTGTCCATATACAATTTTATGTCACCTTATGTTCCAGACTTATCTTGTTCACTGTAAATGATTCCTTGAGTATTCCCCTTTATCTTAGCTAGTACAGACTTTGTCTCTTAGCTTACTGACCCATTTACCTTAGTTTGCACAGACATTCTGATTCCAGCCTGCTGATTCATTTACCTCTATCCTGTGTCCCAAAAAATGAGGTCTCACCCATGGCTGATTTCTCATATCAAGCCAGGCCTACAAAAAGCAGTTAAGCAACCATTTCATAATTTTGAAGGAGCCATTTTATCCAAAAAGGAAGTAGAACTATATTTTTAGACATCATGTTGTATTGATCTTTTCTTTCTTTTTTTTTTTTAATTTGTTCAGCAGCAAATTTTTGAAACAAAGTGCATACATCGTAAAGGATTGAAAAAAGGCAAACCCCAATATCTTATTTTCTGAGAAACAGGGGGGAGTTAGTTTTACTTGTATATGCTAATTCATAGATTTTTAAGGCAAGTAGGGGCCATACTGATACTACTCTGACCTGAGTAACACAGGAAATAAGACTTCCTTGAAACAATTTGTTTTAAAATCTGTAGTTGTGGTTGAGCTAGAGTGTATATTTTAGGGGGGGAAACCCCCATGAAAAAAAAGTTCTAATGATGGAGAATCCACTCTAACCCTTGGAAATTGTTCCAATGGTTAATTACCCTTACTGTTTAAAAAATATTACATCTTCTTTCTTGTCGAAGTTGTCTAATTTCAGTTAATTACACATTTTAATTTTGTACACTTTTTTTTAGGTCAGATTATACAAGAATAATCAATAGAGACATTTGAGAAAAGAAAAGGGAAGGAGAAAAGCCAGAAAGATGTTTGCCTTGCTGTACTGAGCAGGATAGGAAAAGAAAAGCAGAAAACTTCCACTTAGTGGTGAGTTGTATTTTTTTCCCCTTTTAACTTTCTTCTAGACATTACATTGAAATATAACCATTTAGAGAACTGCAGGTATGTTCTCCTTGTTCACCAGTTATCAATGGCATTCTTGCAACAATAACCATAAAAGGAGTGTTTCATTCTGACAATGCAGAGAGGCTTAATGTGTTCTCTTTGCTTTGGTGTCCTGTGGAGCTAATAGGTATCAGACAGGAGCATGAGATGACAGCTTCTGCACACATGCATTTGTTTTCAGCAATGCCAATATGTTCAAAAGATAACTCACTGTGGGACATACTTTTTTTTATGTGATGATCTTTTGTCACATCAATTGAGAAAGGAAGTAATCACTTGGGAATAGCTAATTTATACATTTTCAAAAGACTTCCAGAAGAGAAGAAAGCCATGTGTAACTATAAAACAGAGTAAATGCCAGAAAAGGTGGGTCATTCTCACTATAAACCACAAGATGCCTTGGGTCAAATTCAGCGCTGGTACAAAATCCATTGAAGTGACTGGAGTTACCCCAGGCTGAATCAAGTCCATCATTTGTGAGGGGAAAAATAAAGAGAACATTTGCAATACAGTCTTTTATGTCAGAATGTGCTATACCCGTGTGTACTCCAAAAACAAGTGACTTGGCTTGTCTAGTACTATAAATCTTCCCAGATAAAATGTTGGTTAGGTGTTTGCTTGACCTAATTAAATAATACTTGTCAGTCATTCTTGTGTATTGATATAACTTAAGCTGTAAGCGATTTGGCCAGACATTGTCCTTTTGTTCTGTGTTTATACAATGCCTAGTACAAAGGGATCGTGGTTCATGACTAGGGGTCTTGGTGCTTCTGCAATTCAGTGAATAAATAATAGGTGTGGGCAAACCACCCAAGGTAAAATAATGCTCTTCTCCATGAGGACAGATTCTGCTATACTTATTCCCATTATGTAGTAACTTACTCTATAAGTAGTACCACTGCAGCAATTGAAATTTATCTATATAATGTAATAGTGAGACATTGTCATCGCTTTAGACCTTCACTGTGAAATTCTGCTGAAGACCCCCTGCCTCACTTCAGACTCATATAGAGACTGCACAGTAATTCTAGTAGTAGCACCATGTTCATCAAAAATAGTCTCCTGATATAGATCAGAATGGATGGCTCCAACTGCTGTTGACCAGGACAGGATATTGAGGGAACATTAATCCATATTTCTGTAGATTCAGTGGCATCAATACCCTTACAAAATGAGTGTAGAGAGACTGTGGCTACTATTACAAGCCTACATTCTTAGGATGGGATTGTCCAAAGCACTCAGCATTGGCCTTAATCTGCTTCCGCTTGATATCAGTGGAAATTTCAATGTTGAGCCCTTCTAAAAATCCTACCTTTAGCATATAAGGTCTCTGAAGAACATACCTTGTTTGTATGGAACAATTTAACTATTGTATAGGGCCATTTACAAATATAGCACTAAGATTCATTTTTTAAATTGATAGCATTGTATATATGTCCAACATTTTACCCAGTCATAGAGAGACACATTGTACTTTCTGCTCTGAAGCTTTCAGTTCAAAATGACTCAATCACAAGTTGAATGTATTTGGTGATTAATTCCTTGGTTCTCATTTTTGAGTATCACAAAACCATTCAGTAGCACAGATTAATATCTCCTGCATAATAAAAGTTGGAAGAGGGGTTTGAAAGGCATTCTCTGCAAAGATTTCTTCATAGAGATCCCGTATAACACCCCCTTGGGATGGGAGGATGACATCTATATTTGCCCTTCAACAGAAAAGACTGTGGAGCCCGCCTTCAAAGCTGGCAGATACTCACAAACCCATGTGGCTCTGATCCCAGTAGCCTACCTCCCTTTCTCTTTAGGACCCTGGAAACACATAACCCAGCCTGTCTTTGTTCACAGGATCCACAGGGAGAAAAGGACTCTGCAGAAAAGATTAGACAGCAGCTGCCTGTATTGTCTTTTCTGACTTGGTTCCAAAGGGCTGGAACTGGGGAAAGTTGTACAATTCACCCCTATCCCAAGCCTAATCCGTTCTCACTCTTATGCCAACATGGATGATAGACCAAGGCCTGGGGTCTACGGAGGGGAAAAGGATAGTGCTTGGAAGCAATTGAGCCTCACTTCTGCACCAAATTGGGAATTCTTCATTGAGAAGATGCCTTCTGGTTGCAGATGTAGGAGGAATGTTCTGAGCCAGTAGGAAGTTCAGTGTCTGTTCAAAAAAGTCCCAAAACTGGACAAGCAAAATTTTGCATCTCAGGAATGTTTTGGTCTGTGCTGGCAGCACTGCATGTGGGAACTGAATGTCTCTCTCCCACTTCCAAGTTCTAGCCTGATGCTAATTTCTCATAATAGAGTATGGACTGCAGACTTGCTAGAACATATTTTGTATACTAGAACCACATAATTCATTATCAAACAGAATGAACGTGCTTTGGGAATGAATTACTAGAATGAACTTTGCTCTTGCAGGCAGTTTTGTGGCAATTAATTGCAAATATACAAGTCCATATGGTACATTGCCTATTTTCAGATATGTAGTTGTAGATGTTTTGGTTTTTTTCAGTTCAATACAATTAAAATGGATTGCATCATTTTTCATTTCAAACTTGTGTCATCTACTGTGTGTTACATTGATGCAGAACTAGCAGTCGTAACTCTAGGCATTCAGAGATGTTGAATTACCATTAACTGTAATGGATCAGCACTATTTTTTTTCTAATATGTATCTTAAAAAGCTTTTCAAATTCTCCTTGCACTCTCTTTATTGAGTGACACCATGTACAGACGTTGTTTAGGTTTTCATTTATTTTCTCTTTTAAAATCAAATGAATGAGCTTGTAAATTGTTTTGGGGGAAAATGGTCTCTATTCGAGTAGAGGTATTTTTCAACCAGTATAACTTTTATAGTCTAGTCATTTAAGATTTTGTTGCCTACTTAATTTATGTATTAGTATTTTCTATACTAGCTTTTTCAGGTATACTGTAGCATAAAGAACCCTGACTCTATATAAATTTGTCTCCTATTCTAGTCATGTACATAACATTATCAATCTGTCTGCATTTTGATAAACTTAGCTGATCAAACACTAAAATCTTCTCTAGTGCTCCAGATTTTACTGTTGCTGTTCTGAGATTTTTGTCTGCTATAGAAATATAAACATGTTCCCCTGGGTTCCCAGAAAACATCACCCCTATATTTCTGCATGTGTATTTCAGCCAAGGGGCTCCAGCAGCAATGCTGAGTGTTTGCAATTTTCAGCCCAGCTGGTAGCAGAAGGGCTGCAGTGACAGAAATGAAGCCAGTACTACAGATTACAATAAATATATTGTGAAGTCCTTGAGGATTAAGTGCAGTCTCCCCTAATCCCTAGTTTTCATTCTGAAGAATGCAATATTATCTACATTACCTAAATGCACTTTAAGCTAAAAAGCAATAAAATTAGCATTTTAAGAGAGAATTCAAATCAATGTGTAGTTGTTCTATATACGACTTTTTTTTTAAACCAGAGCAATTTTAAATTCCTTGAATGGATGAGAAAGTTGTTTTGCTGCCTTTGTCAAACAATATTAACAACACCTTGGCCCATGTGCTTCTTTATTGTCCATAATACAATATAATAGCTATAGTGACCCAGTGATCACAAGCAAAATGACAGATTGCTAATCCTTTCACATTTTAGTACTGCCTTTCTTCTTACTTCAGTAATTATATGGTTTATTTCTCCGGCTCAACCACAAAGTCAGTTAAAAAGCTAAATTATTTCCTGGTATCCCAACCCTTATTGAAATATTTGTATGGGATTTTCTTCCACTTTCTAAATGTGTGAAAATAAACTGCAGCCAAGCAATTTACTTGAAAACCATATGCTGCATTTAGTTGCTTCCTAGTTCACATGATGATAGAAAATTTCTATTGCATTTTTGTTTAATAAAGTAACAAATTGAATGAATTTTACTATGTAGGCCAGTTACTATGCAATCAAGAACACTCATTTTATTCTAAGTTGCTCCTCTGGTCATAGTTAGACACTAGAATTCCTTCCATAATTCTCTCTGGTGCTAAGGTCATTTACAATGAGCAATGGGAAAGCACTAATCCTCCCTCTCAGCCCTCCATCTGCAGGCGCTGAAGACTATTCATTTCAGAAATTTGTCCCAATATAGGGAAAAGTGCACATCTGCTTAATCATCCAAATGGCCTATTTTTATAAATGGATTCTTTTTTTGGTAGAAACACTAACATACACATACAGTAGAGTTTGTTTGTAGTTTCAGCTATTGATTTCATTATTTTAATGGGTGATACTCCATAATGTGGATTAACACAGATCTTTCTGAGTAAAGCTTACTCAACCCCTTTATTAGAATATGCTACTTAAAATGATAAAGTATTAGTACAATTTTTTTTTGAATACCAGAATTGATGGACATTGGCAATTGTTTGCTGCTGTAGGCAGAGAAAGAATTGCATATATGATATTCCTACTGACCCTAAATGGTGCATTCACTAAGGAAGATGTAATGATGTTGGTGGGACCCTTTATTTGAAAAATTGCTTCCATAATCACCATTACACTCTCCCTCCTCAATTCTGTTACTTCATGCTAGAAGATCACTGTTTTCATCCAAAGGAGATAGATGGAAAGCTTTAAAACAATCTTTATGCATACAGAATCAGAACATGCTGGTTCTATTGATAACAGAATACGGTTGTTTTATAGTGAAGGTGCACTAAGGGAACCATATTGAAATAATACGAGTGTGTGTATCATACAAAGTTGCTATGGAAAAAGCAGCATCCATCAGGCAAGTTATAGTAGTATTACAGTGCTCTGTGCTTTTCAGACTTTGACAATATTTCAAAGGAATACAACATTATTAATGCATTAAAAAGATAGATCCCAACCCTGCACAATGTTTTAGACACATTGAGTCACTCCACCAGTGCAAAGACAGAGACTTTAAACTGACAGGATGTGGTTCCTGAAGGATCTTTACTGATTTTACACCACCGTGTGCATTCTATGCTGACTCCCTAGTGATCCCTAGCTACTTTAATTACCTCCTGGCAAATACAGTTGGCTCCAGACAGACCAAAACAGATTTGTCCCAAGATCAGGTGCCTCCTATTCTCTTTCTGTGGCACAAAATCGTTTAGTCGCCTAAGGGCTGTATTACTTTGGTCTAATTCTGGTTGTTAGGCTGGGTGCATACATGGTAGGGAAGTATTAATTTGCCTATGATGTACAGGTGGTCAGACTAGATTATCTGGTGGTCTTTAAAGGCCTTAAACTCCATGACTGTGAGGGGCAGCTTTGTATTCTTCCCAGGTTGCACTAAGCTCATCTCACATACAGCGAAGCATATGCTGCTTAATTTTTTTCTGTTAAAAATCTTGTATTAGAATGACTGAAGGGTACTGGTAACTAATGGGATACATTAAACTTTTACCAGATGTCTGCTTCACATTCAGTCCAGGTGGGTAATGATAAGAAGCCCCCCTCTACCATTTAGTATTAATAATATCTATTGTATTTTTGTACATTATATTCCAAAATAAAGCAGTGAGCAAGCAACCAAGGAGCTTTGCGACCAGGGCTGTTAACAGGGAGCTTCGCAAGGGAGTTCCGCAGGGGAAGGAGGAGCAAATTCAGCACTATTGGGGTAAGTGGCTGTCTGTAGTGTGTTTGGCGGTTACTTGCTGTGTTGAGCTTGTGTTTGTCAGTCTGTTTGTTTGTAGAACCATGAGCTGCGGCTGGCAGTTGGAAGCTGTGAGCTTCAAAGTAAGGTTTGAAAGCTAGAAGCCTCAGTTAATTGGCTGAGCCTTAGTCAGTGGCCAGGGCTATCAAGAAGGCCAGGGCTGTATAAAGCAGTGAGCAAGTGACCAGGGATCTTTGCAAACAGAGCTGGTAACAGGGAGTTTCGCAAGGGAGTTTGGAAGGGGAGTGGGAAGGGGGCAAGGTTCACTTACAGTTCTTTAAAACCTGTAAACTAAATTACATTCAAAACTTCTTGATTTTAAACAATACCCTTTCATTAACTAGGTGGCTGTAGGAGAGAATGCAGGCAGAAGCCTAGCAGCAGAGTGGGGGCTACCCAGTTATTTCACTGAATGCATCATGTATGATTATCTGCCCTGTGGATGGGTGGCATATGTGTGCATTCAGTGCAAGGAGCTCCTGGCCCTCAGAGACTGTGTATGGGCTTTAGAGGCCAGGGTGGCAGAACTGGAGGAGCTAAGGGAGGTAGAGAGGTATGTTGAGGCTTTCCGGGACACTGTAGAATTGTCCCACCTCTGGTCAGACAGCCCCTGCACTGTTGAGGAGGATGAAAGGTACAGGGAAGTGGAGCAGAGGGAAACCTTCCCATAGTTGGGACCCTCCTTTCAGATGGTGTTGGGGTATCCTCTCGCACTGAGGTTACCTCTCTGGGGGAGGGAACTCGAGTCACTAGGAAAAGGCAGGTGTTTAGTAATAGGAGATTCGATCATTAGAAACATAGATAGCTGGGTTTGTGATGACTGGGAGAACTGTATGGTGACTTGCCTGCCTGGCACAAAGGTTGCGGATCTCTCAAGGCATTTAGACAGACTTATGTGCAGTGCTGGGGGGAGCCGGTGGTTGTGGTACATGTAGGTACCAATGACATACAGAAGGATAGGAGAGAGATCCTGGAGGCCAAATTTAGGCTGCTAGGGAAAAGACTGAAATCTAGGACCTCTATGGTGGTGGTCTCTATGGATCAGACAAAGACTTCTCTTAGAGGAGAGTCTATTGATAAAAATTCTCTAGGTTTTAGTCAGGAGGAGAGAATGGAAGAGAATAATCTAGGGGCCAGATCAGATGAGAAACATTCACATAAAAAAGAATTGGACACCTGGGAAAAGGGCAGAGAAATAAATAGTGACACGTTTTTAAAGCGCATGTACACAAATGCTCATAGACTCATAGACTCCAGAACTGGAAGGGACCTCGAGAGGTCATCGAGTCCAGTCCCCTGCCCTCATGGCAGGACCAAATATTGTCTAGACCATCCCTAATAGACATTTATCTAACCTACTCTTAAATATCTCCAGAGATGGAGATTCCACAACTTCCCTAGGCAATCTATTCCAGTGTTTAACTACCCTGACAGTTAGGAACTTTTTCCTAATGTCCAACCTAAATCTCCCTTGCTGCAGTTTAAGCCCATTGCTTCTTGTTCTATCATTGGAGGCTAAGGTGAACAAGTTTTCTCCCTCCTCCTGATGACACCCTTTTAGATACCTGAAAACTGCTATCAGGTCCCCTCTCAGTCTTCTCTTTTCCAAACTAAACAAACCCAATTCCTTCAGCCTTCCTTCATAGGTCATGTTCTCAAGACCTTTAATCATTCTTGTTGCTCTTCTCTGGACCCTCTCCAATTTCTCCACATCTTGCTTGAAATGCGGTGCCCAGAACTGGACACAATACTCCAGCTGAGGCCTGACCAGCGCAGAGTAAAGCAGAAGAATGACTTCTCATGTCTTCTTTACAACACACCTGTTAATGCATCCCAGAATCATGTTTGCTTTTTTTTGCAATAGTATCACACTGTTGACTTATATTAAGCTTGTGGTCCACTATGACCCCTAGATCTCTTTCTGCCATACTCCTTCCTAGACAGTCTCTTCCCATTCTGTATGTGTGAAACTGATTGTTCCTTCCTAAGTGGAGCACTTTGCATTTATCTTTATTGAACTTCATCCTGTTTACCTCAGACCATTTCTCCAATGCTAGAAGTCTAAATAATAAGATGGGTGAACTAGAGAGCCTTATGATAAAGAGGGATATTGATATAATAGGCATCACAGAAACCTGGTGGACTAAGGACAATCAATGGGATGCAATCATTCTGGTATACAAAATATATCAGAAAGACAGAACAGGTCATGCGGGGGTGGGGGAAAGAGTGCCAATATATGTGGAAAAAATGTAGAATCAAATGAAATAATAATCTTAAGTGAATCCATATGTTCCATAGAATCTCCATGGATAGTAATTTCATGCTGTAATAAGAACATATCATTAGGGATCTATTATCGACCACTTGCCCAGGGCAATGACAGTGACGATGAAATGCTAAGGGAAATTAGAGAGGCTATCAAAATTAAGAACTCAATAATAGTTGTGGATTTCAATTATCCCCATATTAAGTGGGAACATGTCACCTCACGACAAAATGCAGAGACAAAATTTCTCGATACATTAAATGACTGCTGCTTGGGGCAGCTGGTACTGGAACCCACAAGAGGAGACGCAACTCTCGATTTAGTCCTGAGTGGAATGAAGGAGCTGGTCCAAGAGGTAACTATAACAGGACTGCTTGGAAATAGTGACCATAATATAATAACATTTAACATCCCTCAACAGCCCAACACTGTGGCATTTAATTTCAGAAAGGGGAACTGCAAAAATGAGGGGGTTAGTTAAACAGAAATTAAAAGGTAGAGTGACTAAAGTGAAATCCCTGCAAGCTGCATGGATGCCTTCCAAAGACACCATAATAGAGGCCCAACTTCAATGTATACCCCAAATTAAGAAACACAGTAAAAGAACTAAAAAAGAGCCATTGTGGCTTAACCATGGAAAAGAAGCAGTGAGAGATAAAAAGACATCTTTTAAGAATGGAAGTCAAATCCTAGTGAGGTAAATAGAAAGGAACATAGACACTGCCAAATTAAGTGTAAAAATATAATAAGAAAAGCCAAAGAGAAGTTTCAAGAATGGCTAGCCAAAAATTCAACAGGTAATAACAAAATATTTTTTAAGTACATCATAAGCAGGAAGCCTGCTAAACAACCAGTGGGGCCCCTGGATGATCGAGTTACAAAAGGAGCACTCAGAGACAATAAAGTCATTGCGGAGAAACTAAATGGATTCTTTGCTTCAGTCTTCATGGCTGAGGATGTTCGAGAGATTCCCAAACCTGGGCCGGCTTTTGTAGGTGACAAATCAGAGGAATTGTCACAGATTGAGGTGTCACTAGAAGAGATTTTGGAATTAATTGATAAACTTAACAGTAACAAGTCACCGGGAACAGATGGCATTCACCCAAGAGTTCTGAAAGAACTCAAATGTGAAGTTGCGGAACTATTAACTATGGTTTGTAACTTGTCCTTTAAATCGGCTTCTGTACCCAATGACTGGAAGTTAGCTAATGTAACGCCAATATTTAAAAAGGGCTCTAAAGGTAATCCCGGCAATTACAGACCGGTAAGTCTATCATCAGTATCCGGCAAATTAGTTGAAACAATAATAAAGAATAAAATTCAGACACATAGAAGAACATAAATTGTTAGGCAAAAATCAACATGATTTCTGTAAAGGGAGATAGTGTCTTAGTAATCTATTAGAGTTCTTTGAAGGGGTCAACAAACATGTGGACAAAGGGGATCCAGTGGACATAGTATACTTAGATTTCCAGAAAGCCTTTGACAAGGTCCTTTACCAAAGGCTCTTACATAAATTAAGTTGTCACGGATAAAAGGGAAGGTCCTTTCATGGATTGAGAACTGATTAAAAGACAGGAAACAAAGGTAGGAATAAATGGTAAATTCTCAGAATGGAGAGGGGTAACAAGTGGTGTCCCCCAAGGCTCAGTCCTAGGCCAATCCTATGCAACTTATTCATCAATGATCTGGAGAAAGGGGTAAGAAGTGAGGTGGCAAAGTTTGCAGATGATACTAAACTGCTCAAGATAGTTAAGACCAAAGCACACTGTGAAGAACTTCAAAAAGATCTCACAAAACTAAGTGATTAGGCAACAAAATGGCAAATTAAATTTAATGTGGATAAATGTAAAGTAAAGAACATTGGAAGAAATAACCTCAACTATACATACAATACGATGGGGGGCTAAGTTAGCTACAACGAATCAGGAAAAAAGATCTTGGAGTCATTGTGGATAGTTCTCTGAAGATGTCCACGCAGTGTACAGAGGAGGTCAAAAAAGCAAACGGATGTTAGGAATCATTAGAATGGGATAGAATATAATGCAGAGAATATATTATTGCCCTTATGTAAAGCGATGGTACGCCCACATCTTGAATACTGCATACAGATGAGGTTTCCTCATGTCAAAAAAGATATACTGGCACTGGAAAAGGTTCAGAGAAGGGCAACTAAAAGGATTAGGGGTTTGGAACAGGTCTCATATGAGGAGAAATTAAAGAAGCTAGGACTTTTCAACTTGGAAAAGAGAAGACTAAGGGGGGATATGATAGAGATGTAGTGAGTGATATAGAGAAAGTAAAAAAGAAAAAGTTATGTACTTGTTCCCGTAATACAAGAACTAGGGGCCACCAAATGAAATTAATGGGCAGCAGGTTTAAAACAAATAAAAGGAAATTCTTCTTCACACAGAGCATAGTCAACCTGTGGAACTCCTTGCCTGAGGAGGTTGTGAAAACTAGGACTATAACAGTGTTTAAAAGAGAACTGGATACATTCATGGAGGTTAAGTTTGTTAACGGATATGCATGAGTAAGGAATGGTGTCCCTAGCCTCTGTTTGTCAGAGGGTAGAGATGGATGGCAGGAGAGAGATCACTTGATTATTGCCTGTTGGGTTCACTCCATCTGGTGCACCTCGCATTGTTCACTGTCGGCAGAGAGGACACTGGGCTAGATGGACCTTTGGTCCGATCCAGTACAGCCATTCTTATGTAAGTCATAAAATGAAGAATATTTTATACTTGTGTTAGTAACTTAACCATTCAAATAAAATTCATGATTACATTAAAATATTAACAATATTTTACTTGTCATAGGGAGAAAATACAGCATAAAAGTATATGAATAAATTAGTAGAATCCACTCATGCAGACCATATTTCCTCCAAGCAGTGCCAGAATTGACATGCTGCTAGTGTTTGGATCTCTTACATAGCAGAAAGTCTGAAAAATCCCAGGTAGATCGCTTTGCATGACATGCATTTGAGAAGCTGTGTGTATCACTAGTCTCTGCCAATGTTGGTATAGCAGTGACCCATTTCCTTTATTTTCAAACACATCTGACCAAACAGACACTTCAGAGACTGACAGAATCCTGAAAGAGCAATGCTTTTGTGTGGATGATGTTGCCAGTCTCTCCATCCTTACCTCAGAGTACTCTTCATTTTGTTGAGAAGCACGTGCAAACCTGATGACAGAATTGAATGAATAATCATGAATAGAAAGGGGAACATAGAATAATTATAGATTTCATTTTGAATAAAGCAAAGGAGTTGGTTGATGCTAGATAAATGTAAGCATTATGGCTTATCCAAAAGTTTCTGACTGTAAAATTGGGCCAGAAATCACACGAGGCCAAAGTTTCCCTAGTAAAATTCACCTGTGTAGAAAATTAGAGGAGCATCCACTCATGTAACCTTGAAGTTCTTGTCAGAACCCCAAAGTGCAGAAGCATGTGAAAGAGCAGTTTTTATTTGTCATCCAAATGTCCTCTAGCTTCTGACAATTTGTTCAAGTTTGTCTAGAACTTTGAGTAAACCTGAAAATTTATTTTTATCTTCTCCAAGTGGATGTGCCCACCCCTAACATTTAATTGGATTTATTTAGTTCTAAGTGCCAGACTGAGCCTTTGAGTTCAGCCCTGCATAGCACGAAAGCTGCACAGCCCCCAAATTCACGTCTGCCTCCAGGGATGATGCATTTTGCAACAACCCTCTCTGTCCACTCCTGCCCCTCTCATTCCTTCTGGGGCAGAATAATTGGTGTGTGGCTTTCTATCCAGCATCTGGAGTCACAATCTGAGTGAGTCTATCACAACACTGTACAACATGAAGGCCTTGCTCCTTTAAATGCATTAGACAAAGCTTCAGTCTAGTTGTAAAGCAATTATTAAAGACTACAGACTCTAATTTTCAGCAGTGTATGTTTAGATGAATGTAGAAATTATTGAATGAAACTGAAGTAAAATGTGATTGGAGGAAAGGGGAAAACTCAGTACTATGACAGTAATTTGCCAACTAAATAATAAAAGATGAGTTATAAAGCTAAGATGCATTGGTAAAAGAAGGATCTGAAAAACGTAATCAAGACTGTGAAAAAGGCATATGCTAGACAAGACATCTAGTTCAATGTTACCTGTGCGTTCCTGCAGATATTTCTGGGGGGGAAATGATTTATACAATTATATTTTCAAGTTTGACTAAGTAATTATATATTCAGTTTAAATAATTTAAAATTCAGTATTTTCAACTACTGTGAGTTCCGATCTCATATGCCAGGTGTTCTGCAGAATGTCTTAGCTTAAAGATTCTATATATGTATTATAGTTTTAAATTTTGTACAACTGTGAATACACTTGCTTCCCTCTTAAATGTGTGCATTCAACTAGATTTCTATGTTCTTCTCCAAAAACACCATAATTGCATAAAAGACATAAAGAAGAGAAATGTGAATGAATGAAATAGTACTCCCTGAATCTGTGAATTTACACAGATGTACAGTAAATGTTGTTCATTCTTTATCAAAGGGACATAGGGTAAATACAGCGAGTGTTGAGAAGAGGTCTAACTTTTAAATGGTTTGTGATAAATATTTTATCCATTAGGGAGAGAATAGAAAACCTCAACAGCATAAAATTAATGACTTTTTTCTAGATTTCTATTGCGTTTCTTGAAAGCTTGTTTAATAATTCTTCTTTTTTAAAAATCCAGTAAAAATGTGATTGTTGAAAACTGCTGCAGATGTCAGTAAGGGACAAATATAGGGACAAAAGTGTTTTGTTTTTGTTTTTAATTTCCCAGATCAAAATGGAAAAATCTGAGTTGAATACAATTCTAAATGACTAGAAATACTTTTTGACAATGTTGTACTACTAAGCTGCACTCATGCTAGGAGCACTTTGCTCTTGTAGTGTACTGATATAAGCATAGTGTAGACCTGGCCTTAAAGATACAATCAATATATTTATACTCCAAGATATGTGTAGGTGAAAAAAAAAAGTGAATAATAGTAAAATGTTGGGAAACATCAGTAAATAACATCACTCAGATTTTCCATCATCTATGTTCAAGAAAACTTTGAAATATAGAACATTTTTTAAAGGCATAATTATCTTGACACTTTCTCCTTTTGTTAGTTCAACTTAAAAATCAGCATAATTTGACACAAAAGTAAATACACAGTTTTTAAAATAGTCTGTACTGACAGCAACAGAGCATGAGTCATGGCCTCCCTAACTTTAAAGTGGTTTCTAGATAACATATTTGAACATATATTTAGTTAACTAGCTACAATTCTAAATTCAGAATAAAATATCTAAAGACACGTGAAGAGTGAGTGTGTGTGTGTGTATTAAGGTAGAACATTTGTTCAATGTTCTGTGCATTCTTATGAGGGTAGCAGTATTATCAGCACTTGCCAAAAATGTAAAATCTATTTGTGTGATTAATTGAATTTGGTTAATAATTGGTTTTGCTTTGAGGCTCGTTTTAGCAGTGATGTGCTGGAAGGGCTCATGGGGCGCTCACAGAAGCCTCCATTTAAATTCTACCACCAGACTGAAGGAAAGGTCAGGTTGATTTCCTTCACTCTGCCAGCGTCCCTGCACCCTGGAGCTGGATAGGCCTTCACCTGCAGCACTATCTTTGGAGTTAACAAATGCTCCTGAAGAACAATTATTTCGCCTTCATAAGAGTCCAGATTGCACCCAGGTTTTAAAAAACAGCTTCCCTTCCACCTCATTTATATGACGTTTATCACATTTCAGTGAGGTGTTCATTTTATTGTAAGTTTAAAGTGCCATTATAATCTTTGGGGCAGGAATTGTCATTTAAGATAGATTACAGCACAATGGGGCCTCAAATGCAGATGTTTCGGTAGCACTGCAATGTAAACGTAAAAAAAAAGGGTTTCAGAGTAGCAGCCGTGTTAGTCTGTATCCACAAAAAGAACAAGAGTATTTGTGGCACCTTAGAGACTAACAAATCTATTTCAGCACGAGCTTTCGTGAGCTACAGCTCACTTCTTCAGATGCACAGAATGGAACACACAGACAGGAGATATTTATACATACAGAGAACATGAAAAGAAAAAAAAATCCTATGGCCTTTGCGACATCTGTCTCTCTCTCATCTCACCTGCCACAAAGCTGCAGTGGCAGGATTAGGCCCTTCATCTCCTCTTTGTGAATTAGTCTGTGACAGGTTCCCCTTGGGGAACCACTGAGCACCTCTGATCAGCCTGGGCTCCCTTTACACTGTGCTGCTGTAACCAGCCTGCCAAGTCCTCTCCTGGGCTCTAGCCTGCACACATACAGGTAGGGACACACCCAGCTGCAGTTACATACAGATGCTGTGATCAGCTCTGCATGGGGAAGTACAACTAGGGCACCTCCCAGTCCTAAGGCACGCACCTCATCTCTGTAGTGTAAACCCAAAATTATACTGCCATGCACTGCACAGAAAACTGTACAGCATAAGGTCATGAAATTCATCCCCTTCCTCAATGTGGAGAGGAAATATACAACAGTTTTCTGCCCCAAGTTGTAATTGCCACACAGACTAGTTTTAGACAAAACAAAAACAAGTTTATTAACAACAAAAGATAGATTTTAAATTATTATAAGGGATAAAAAACAGATCAAACCAGATTACCTAGCAAATAAACAAAATGTACAAACTAAGCTTAATATACTATATAGATGGGATATGAATAGCAAATTCTCACCCTAAATTATGATGCAAGCAGGCTGCAGGCTCTTAAGGGGCAAGATGCAATAACTTAAAGCTTGGAATCCCCAAGGGTTTCATTCACAGGCTAAAAATTCCTTAAGCCTGGGTCCAGCAGTTCAGTCTTTGTTCCGCAGGTGTTTCCAGGAGTCTCTCTGAGTGGGGAGTCAGTGAATAACCATAATGAAGTCACTCCCCTGCCTTAAATAGCTTTTGCATATGGCAGCAACCCTTTGTTTCAAAGTTTGGTTCCCATTCTAGTCAGTGGAAAAACACTGGTATTCCAAGATGAACTCCAGCATCAGGTGTCCTAGTCACATGACTCTGTAGTGTCATAGCAACCATGAGTCAGAGACCATTTGAAGCATACTCAGAAGGCTTCCTAGTGGGAGATTAGCTTCTTCTAATGTCTATTTTATTCTCCTAATGGCCCTTTAACCTGAATAGGCCTAGCCATCCATCTAGCCTGAGTGCATTCTGCCTAGTGGGCATTCCCCATATGTAAACACATTTATAATACAGATATATAGTCAATACTCCTAACTTCAGGTACAAAAATGATACAGGCACAAATAGCATAATCATATTCAGTAAATCAGATGATATCTCAGATGACCTAAAATACATCATAATTATGATATAATCATATCATGATATTATGAAGAATATGGGGAGCAGTGTCACATCTTCCTTTCTCACTTTCCCATAATATTTCCCCCTTTGAAGGTCTTGTATGTTTTTCTAACCCATTCATTCTATATATCCATGAACGTTCTTTTTTTTTTTAATTTTCCCCTGTCTTAAAACTGTTCTTTTTTTGCCTCTATGTCCTGTATTCTTCCATAGGTGGCTTAATTTTTCATAATTATTTTAGAGCAAAGCGAGCCTGCCACTCTTCTTTCTATGGTGGAGAAAGCCTGAGGGTTAGCAGCACCAGCATGGGGGAAGACAGCAACAGTTAAGGATTATTCAAGTGGATGGTCTACAGAAATTTGCTAGACCTTGGGGCTCTTTTGGCAAAATAAATAGCACTAGCTACTGCAGACATTGAGGTCCTGAGCCAATGTTCCCAGTGGTCTCCCCATCAGATGGGGAAAAATGGAAGCCTGACATTTAGCGTTGAAACTTGGACTCATGTTTTTTCTTCCCTGATTTATTTGTATTTGTTAATCCGCCTTCATCCTTTTTTCCCCTCATAGTAGTTGACATTTTAGCAAATATTACAATTAAAGGGCACCCAATGCAAGTGTGATTTTAATTGAATTGTTGAACCAGAATATTTCATCATGTGTATTGCTGAGACTGAATCTCTTTTGCACATTTCATTAATTATATTTAAATGTAAATTTTGATTTCACATAGGACACAGTATTTTAAATCAAAATAGTTGATCGTCTTTTAAGATTCAGCAGGGGTAATGTGTGAGATAGTGTGATGGAAATGTAATATTTATTTAGATTTTCTTTAAAATGTAGTATCAGGGAAAAAATAAGGAAATATAATAATTTGAACCATCTATAAATTGTTTCCTTCCATGCTGATGTAGGACTGAAGAGCAAGATTTCTGTACTCTGTGCCAAACAACGCGAACATGTGTCAAGTAAAATTACAATACAGACACCCCCCCTCCCTGACTTACGCAATCATTCCGTTCCAGAAAGCCTTCTGTAACTCAAATTTTGTGTAAGTCGGAAATCTATACCCGTATGTTATGAAAAAAATTCCACAACTTGAAAATCCTATTTCTGGCTTATGGAATTTTTTCCATAAGTGTGAATTTGCATAAGTCAGGCTTGTGTAACCCGGGGAGAGTCTGTATTCAAACAGAGCTATATTGTGGGGTTAGTGTTTACAAATTACAAGGGCAGTTAAATTCCAAAATTCCTTTGAAAGTAAATAAGAGTTGAGCACCTAATTCACATTTGTGCTTTTGTAAATCTCCCCTTAAAAACATAAATAACATCATTTTCCAGTGCCTTTCACCTTAGGTTGTCATCTATACCTGTGCAAAGTGTTGGATGTAAAACATTTGAAAATCAGAACTGTAGTCTTTTTTTACACAAATTTTGCACAGGGTTAAATGACATTAGAAAATGCAAGTTCATGGGGAATCAAACCCCAAATATATAAATCACTCAATTAGAATATATCACACTGTCATTTAATAGTACATTGAGACGACTGATAGGTCTTATTTTATTTTGATAAACAGGGATGGGTAGTAAATCATTTTCAGCCATCGACTCTGTCTTCTCCTACACACTCATCTGAGCCAAAGGAACTGATAACATAAAGTAGTTTACCATGTACCGGATTTAGACTATGGATGGATGTGCTCACCAATGCTTAGTAGCTTCTGGTTGTGGTCCCCCTGTCCTTCTGTAGGCCAGGTCCACACTACAGCGTTAAATCGATTTAAACAGCGTTAAATCGATTTAACACTGTACCCGTCCAAACTACAAGGCACTTAAAATCGATTTTAAGGGGTCTTAAAATCGATTTCTGTACTCCAGCTAAACGAATGGAGTAACCCTAAAATCGATTTTACAAAATCGATTTAGGGCTAATGTGGACGGAAATCGAAGTTAATAGCCTCTGGGAGGTATCCCACAGTGCACCAGTGGCCGCTCTGGACAGGTAAAGTAACTCTACTGCACTGGCCAGGTACACAGGAAAAGCCCCGGGAACTTTTGAATTGCATTTCCTGTTTGGCCAGCGTGGAGCTCTCAGCAGCACAGGTAACAATGCAATCTCCTGAGAATAGGAAAAGAGCTCCAGCGTGGAACACACAGGAGTTATTGGATCTGATCGCTGTATGGGGAGAAGATTCTGTGCTATCAGAACTGCATTCCAGTAGACAAAATGAGAAAACTTTTGAAAAAATTTCTAATGCCAGAGGCAGAGAAGCCATAGCAGGGACTTGGTGCAGTGCAGAGTTAAAGTGAAGGAGCTCAGACAAGCGTACCAGAAAGCAAAAGCAGCAAATGGCAGATCCGGATCTGAGCCAAAAACATGCCGCTTCTATGCGGAGCTGCATGCAATTTTAGGGGGCTGCGCCACGACAAGCCCCCCCTTGTCTGTGGATTCAGAGGTGGGGCTAGTAATCTCAGCCATTGCTGATGATTCTGCGGATGGCGAAGATGTGGAGGAGGAAGAGGAGGACGAGATGGCAGAGACCACACAGCACTCCATTCTCCACAACAGCCAGGAGCTTTTTCTCACCCAGACAGAATTACCCTCCCAGCCCTCCCAAGCCACTAGCCCAGACAATGAAGCCATGGAAGCGACCTCTGGTGAGTGTACTTTTTTAAATAAAAAACATAGTTTAAAAGCAAGCGTTTTTTAATGATTGATTTGCCATGAGGGCTTGCATGCATTAGCTGGCATTAAAGTTACTGGAAAAGTCTGTTAACATGTCTGGGGATGGAGCGGAAATCCTCCAGGGACATCTCTATGAAGCACTCCTGTAGGTACCCCAAAAGCCTTTTCAGAAGGTTTCTGGGCAGGGCAGCCTTATTCCGTCCACCATGGTACGAAACTTTACCATGCCATGCCTGGAACACGTAATCGGGTATCATTGCATGACAAAGCCTAGCTGCGTATGGTCCCAGGGATTGCTGGCATTCAAGAAGCATAATTTCTTTTTCTCTGTCTGTAATCCTCAGGAGAGTGATATCGTTCATGGTCACCTGGTAAAAAGTAATGTAGTTTATTAAGGGGACAGAGATGACCATTCCTTCGTTGCTGCTTTCCTGCGCCTTTAAAAAAATCCTTCCCTTGCAGTTAGCCGTGGGGGGGAAGGTAAAAAGCAGCCCATTCCTACGGGGAGGTGTCTCTAATGGTGCTGACCTTTTTAGCATTTGGGCAGCAGGAATTTTCACTGCTAATTGCCAAGGGAGAGGGGGGAAGGGGGAGGTGGTAAGGTTTCAGTGACCTGCCATTACAGCAGACATGCAGAGTGGGGGAGAAAACCATTCACAATTTTCCTCTAGTACTTAACCTTTCTGATGGCATAAGAAAAGAAGCAAAAGATGTGCTTTTTAGCAGTTTGGCTGCCAAGCATGAATGTTACCTGGTAATAGCCACGGGTAGGGGGGGAAGGAGGAGGTTGTACGGTTAACTGCCATTAGATGTATGCCTTACCATGTCTGCCTGCAAGCTGATTTGTAATCCCCGGACCTGCGTCTGTGTTGATCTCTGACACCACAGCCTCAAGCACTAAATACTAAAAGAATCCAAAGGCGACCTTGTAGTGAAGTGACATGTGCTACGTACGGTGAATAGTGTAGTTCACTGTGAAAGAGTATAACCATTGTTCTGTGAAATGTATCTCTTATGATCCTTCTATCTCTCTTTTCCCCCACTCATGCAGCTGCACATTTTTCAAGCCTCCCTACCCCAGTCTGACGGATAGGTCAGATAAGGAGAATAAGGAAGAAGAGGACACGGGAGGAGATGTTCACAGAAATAATGGCAGTAACCCGCAGTGAAAGAGCTCATCTGGGGGAGTGGAAAGACGTGGTAGCAAAGTACAGGAACACTGCCAGTGAACGTGAGGACAGGAGGGACCAACGTGAGGACAGGAGGGACCAACGTGAGGACAGGAGGGACGCTTGAGATGAGATGTGGCGGCAGGAAGATCAGTGGTGGCAGAATGGAACGCTGGAGCTGCTGCGTGACCAAACTGACATCCTCCGAAGTCTGCTGGAAGAGCTGCGGGGTCACAGAGTGCCACTTCAGCCCATGTTTAATCTCCCTCAGTACTCACCATGTCCCACATCTTCCACACCCAGACGTGTAAGAACGCGTGGGGGAAGGCTTTCTGCACCTGCCCACTCCACCCCCGTGGACAGTCCAACCAAAAGGCTGTCATTACATTGAAATGTCCTTAATGGCCTTTTTCTTCCCTCCTATACTCCTCCCAAACCACTCCCGGGGTACCTTTTTATTTTTCTTACTCTTCTTATAATGACATGATATTCAAAGAAAGTGGGTGGGTGGGTTGGTTACAGGGAATGACTTTATTTCCATAAGCAAGCTGTTATGGAAGGGTGAAGGGTAGCTTGCTTGCAGCAGGAGTCAGTAGATGGGGGGGGAGGTTCAGGAAGGGGAAAGAAACACAGCAGTCACACCGTACCCTGACCCATGATGAAACTCGTTTTCAAGGCTTCTCTGATGCGCACCGCTTCCTGGTGTGATCTTCTAATTGCCCTGGTGTCTGGCTGCGTGTAATCAGCAGCCAGGTGATTTGCCTCAGCTTCCCAACCCGCCATAAAGGTCTCCCCCTTACCCTCACAGAGATTGTGGAGCACACAGCAAGCAGCAATAACAAAGGGGACATTGGTTTGGCTGAGGTCTGAGCGAGTAAGTAAACTTCTCCAGCGAGCTTTGAGATGCCCAAATGCACATTCTACCACCATTCTGCACTTGCTCAGCCTGTAGTTAAACAACTCCTGACCACTGTCCAGGCTGCCTGTGTATGGCTTCATAAGCCATGGCATCAAGGGGTAGGCTGGGTCCCCCAGGATAACTACAGGCATTTCAACATCCCCAACTGTAATTTTCTGGTCTGGGAAGTAAGTCCCTTGCTGCAGCCTTTTAAACAGAGTAGTGCTTCTGAAGACACGAGCGTCATGAACCCTTCCTGGCCATCCCACGTGGATGTTGGTGAAACGTCCCTTGTGATCCACCAGTGCTTGCAGCACCATTGAAAAGTACCCCTTGCGGTTTATGTACTGGGTTCTCTGGTGCTCCGGTGCCAAGATAGGGATATGGGTTCCATCTATGGCCCCCCCACAGTTAGGGAATCCCATTGCAGCAAAGCCATCCACTATGACCTGCACGTTTCCCAGAGTCACAACCTTTCGTAGCAGCAGCTTGATGATTGCTTTGGCTACTTGCAGCACAGCAGCCCCCACAGTAGATTTGCCCACTCCAAATTGATTCCCGACTGACCGGTAGCTGTCTGGCGTTGCAAGCTTCCAGAGGGCTATTGCCACTCGCTTCTCCACTGTGAGGGCTGCTCTCATCCTGGTATTATGGCGTTTCAGGACAGGGGAAAGCAAGTCACAAAGTTCAAAGAAAGTGCTCTTACGCATGCGAAAGTTCCGCAGCCACTGCGAATCGTCCCACACCTGCAAAACTATGCGGTCCCACCAGTCTGTGCTTGTTTCCCGGGCCCGAAATCAGCAAGCAATGAGTAGAACCTCACCCATTACCATCAGGAGCTCCAAAGCGCAGGGGCCCACGGTTTCGGAGAAATCAGTCTCCAGGTCCTCATCACTCTCGTCGCCGCGCTGCCGTAGCTGCAGCCTCCTCTCCTGCATTTGCTGTTCATGGTTCAGCATAGACAGCACGAGAATGCGTGAACTGTTTACAATGTCCACGATCAAGGTACTGATCAGACCAGGGTCCATGCTTGCTGTAAAATGGCGTTTGCTCACTTCACCCAGTAAAAAACGCGCGAAATGGCTGTCTGCTGCTTTCAGGATGGGAGGGGGTGAGGCTGTACCCAGAACCACCCATGACAGTGATTTTTGCCCCATCAGGCACTGGGGTAGTAACCCATAATTCCAAGGGTCAGGGAACACTGCAGGAACTATGGGATAGGTACCCACAGTGCAACGCTCCTGAAATCGATGGACGCCTGGGACCATGGACGCACACCACTGACGTAATGTGCCCTAGTGTGCATGCGTAAAATCGATTTTATAAACCCTGTTTTATAAAATCGATTTTACTAATATCGATTTTAAGCTGTAGTGTGGACATACCCTAAGTCTAGTCTTTCAGCATAAATGTTAGAACAGAGAGAACAGTGAAACTACTCTACCACTCCAAACAGTTTAGAGTAATTTACAATTGGAGCCTGGTAATGATCTCAGCCAGATCCCATTTAACTTACTCATAAATCTGTCACTGGCGATAATGCAGGATCAGGCCCTTAAAAAGGGCAAGTTATCAAAGTGGAACCACTCTTTCATGTACATTTTAAGACTCCTTTACCAAAAAAAAAATGTTCTTGTGTGAACCATAGTTCCTGAATGGATGTCCATTAACTTCCTTGGGACCCCATGCAGTGTGTGTGTGTGTGTGTGTGTGTGTGTGTGTGTGTGTGTGTGTGTGTGTGTGTGTTTTAGAATCTTTTCCTAAGTAATTAAAGTGTGCTTTTCCTAAAAGAAGAAAGGGATAGATTTTTAAAGTTATGTATCACCTAAAAATGCAGACAGGTGGGATTTTCAAAAGCACATAGGCACCTAAATCCCATGTTTTGCTTATTTATACCTTTAGATACCTAAGTAGTTTTAAACATCTGACCAAAAGTGCTTTAGTGACAGTATAAATACTTAAACAATATTTTAGCAACTTACCAAGATATTTATCTAGGGAGAAATATAGTTTTGCTGTTTCAAATGTTTAACTTAACACTGATTATATTAGTATGATGTTTTTAGATGCATTATCTTATTTCCTAAGATACAAGTCATGTAGTAAACCCATTTTAAAATGAGCTATCATATCTTTTTTCCAAAGGAATAATTGTCTTACCCCATTGGTAATAATTCTGTGAACATGTTGAAAATCATATTGTTTGTCTTTTTCACTCACTAGGAAGCTGTTCTTTGCTGTGTATGAAATGATGAATAAAATTGTCCATTAAATCTAGGTTTTGCCATCAGCTTACTATTAGAAACTGAAGCCCTTGCTAAATTACAATTGACAAGAATAAAAATGAGCTAGAGTGTTTTCCTGCTGAGAAATATCACTAGTATCAATGATGAAAACATTGTTTCCAGGGAAATACATAACTTTGTTTTCAGCATTTATTTAAATTAAACCTATTTGTTGACGTTTTCGGTTTGAAATATATGTCTGAAAATCAGGTTAAATACTCACAATGTAGTTTTAACATAGATTAACATGTTTATGTTTTGATATTCTTGTTTTAAAAAAAAATCTATGGGCTAAACAAGGCATATAGTAAGAAGCAATATTGAATTTCACCAGCCCAGGTGATCAGGACTCCCACTATTACAGCCCATTTGTGCGGTACAGCATATTCCCCATTATGCAGCTTACCAGCTCCATTGTCTACTCTAAGGGCCGGTCTTCACTGAAATAGTATTTACATCAAAATTACTCCCGTCGGTCTAGCCTAGCTCGAATGAGAGCAATCACACTACAAAGCAAGAGGACCTTTGACTAGTATTTACTATGGCAAACTTTCAGAGTAATTTAAGACCCTCACAGGGGAAAAAAAATGGACTTTGAAGGATTTTGTTGGTTGGTTGGTTGGTTTGCATGCAGGTTGCTGATATAGTACTTTCAATTTCTTTGTAAATGATACATACAGAATTAGACTCTTTGAGATTGTTGCAAGTAATGTAAGGATAATTCATCTATTGCTTTAAAATATGTGGCTTGAGATAAAGCAATAAACCTGGAGGGGGTGATATCTGTCGCTGCCAAGTAAGATGTACTATAATGTGTTATAAGACTTTCTGGAAAATTGACTGTTCTGTTATACTTTTAAGAAGGGAAGCTTTATTTTGTTTTGTTTTTCTCTATTAATTTTATAGACTATATTTATTTTGTCAGTCTCCTTTTAGACCAATGAAATATGACACATGAAAACAAAAGTCAGGATTTTTTTGTGTGTGTACTGAATCATTTGTGGCCTTGCTGATTCTTCTGTAAGTTCAAGTAATATAGCTGCACAGGTCAGTTGTTGTGGGGTTATAACTGAGTTACATAATGTTTTTACAGCTTTCAAATTGCAGATCAACCTGGGAAATGCAACAACTGTAACATGTAAAGTTTCTTTAATCAGTCATAATTAATCATAGTTATTAATATTTAAATTTCTACCTTGAACAGTCTTTCATCAATGAAGGAACAGATGGTTCTAGTTAAATAAACATTGTACACACCTTTACAGATGCAGTGCCCTCAGATAGAACCGGGTTCTGCCACTCTTTGCAAGGATGAGTAGTACCTTTCTCCACAAGTAGTCCCAGTAAATACATAAATAGCAAGGTACTATTTAACTAGTGTGAGTAAAGGTGGGGGAATCTAGCCTATGCTGGAGAGGATTCTTGTGTCAACAGATTGGCTACAAACAGCTCTTGGATAATCTTGGACTCAAGATTGAGTATGGAAAATGTTTACAATTATGTTTCAATGATGAGCGTAGCTTGGCCTCAGAGAAGGACTTCCCAGATTTGAAAGATTAAAGTTTGGTTTATCATTCATTTGTTCTTTTTATTGGCTAAATTTATCAATTCCAGCAGAAAGAACCTCTAACTCAAAACTATATTTGCAGTATCAGAAAAGTTATCACCTCTAATGAGGTTCCATTCATATGTTTGTTCTTATTTACAGAAGCACTGCACCACTGCCTCCAGATTTTCATTGCAGTGGTATATCTAAATCTGTAGGGCACATTGCTTAGCAATAAAAAGTCTACCTTTTGAAAAGCAGAAATTCCAGTGCTATTGCTCCAGGGCAGAATTTCATTATATTGTCCTAAATAGTTCAGTCTGTGTTACTGTGATGTACACCATGTCTACCTTCGAAGTGGAATCTGCCCTCCAGGCAGTAAACTCATAAGTGTTATTTTACTGTGTGCTTCCAAAGCAGGAGTCCGTCCATCATTATAGCACAGCTTTTAAGACTAAGGTACTGTAAAGGTTGACAAAAAGACAGGGGAAAAGAGCTCACATAAGAGCTTGAATGTGATAAGATTTCTGCCCTAGGGGCAGCTCCTGCCCTAGAAGCAGAGCAACATCAGTCTGAGCATGCAGCCTTGCTATAATGAAAATGTTATGTTCTGCCATAAAGATTGATCTGTATCAATGTAATATTATTGGGGTTTTCTGCTCCAGGCAAAGTTCCATATAGCTGTCTATGACAGAGACAGAGTTAAATCATTACAGTGATGAAAGGGATGATATAGATCCTATCTTGAAGGCAGATCATGGTCTGAAAGTTGTATACTAGAAGCAGAGCTACATCACTGCAGTGCTGGGAATCTTGCCTCTGGAATCACTTGTGCTTTGGACGCAGAGCTGCGTAACTGTTCCACTAGGAACTATGCCATGAAGACAGAGAGTGACCTGCCTTGGAGGAAGAATTGCCTGGTTGCAGTGATGTAAGTTCTAGCCACTCTTTGCTTGCAGACCTCAGCATTCTGCCCTGAAGGTAGAGTCATACGGTATCATTTCAAATGTGACAGGAACTCCATGTAGGCAACTGACATGCTGAACAATTTTGCAATGGAAGCATTTTTCACAGCAACTTTTTTCAAATAGTATGGTAGGACATACTCCTTAAAGAAATATTATGGTGATGTTGGTTCATCACAAAATAAACATATATGAAATTACTATTTCAGAAATTCTGAGGATAGAAACAAATATGTGAGTATTTTGCTATCAGCCAAAAGTTCATCACTCATGGTTATAGGGACAGCCTCCTGAATAACATAACATCGTGTTTTGTTCTTTGAGGCCCCTGAGGTGATCCTATATGTTAGCGATCTCTGTTAAATAAGAGGTGGGTTTTTTTCCCCCAAATTTAGAAGTGTGGTGTTCTGGGACAGAGTCTGAGTTTACAAAGTGATTTACGGTCCAGAAAACCTCTTCAGGGCCTAACATTACTTCCTCTGTGGCTGTGGAGAGGTAGGCTGTCTTTGTCTCCATGACAATTGTGCCATACTTTTGTAGAAATTCCTTGTGTTTAAGTCCATCTTGGTCAGAATGCAAGATCTCAATCAGTGCTCAAGCTGATTAGCTAATTGGCTAGTTGATTTTTATTTTTAAATGCAAAAACAAACAAAACTCTGCATAAATACAGAAAGTAAATTAGATATTTAAAATATTTTCAATTTTAATCATAAATGCTAGTAACACAGTTAAGAATAGTGTGTGTGTGTGTGATTTTTAAACTATGTCTTTTATGTGGAAAAAGGTACTTTGAAATCTATGAATAAAATAAACTGAGTTAGCACACCTTATATACCATCTCTTCTGATGAAGGTTACAACACTTCTTGGACTATTAACTAGGTCTATTAACAAAGCAAAGTGGTCATGAAGTAGAGTGAGCTGATTGTACTGCATTTCAGCCAAGGCTGATTTCAACAGTTCAAAATATTGTTCAGGTTTTTTTGAAGAATTTCTTCTTAGCTACCAAAAAGAAAACTCTAATATAATAAAAAGAATGATTGGTCTTAAGGGGAGAAAGTTTTTCATAATATTTAACCAAATTTTTCAGGTAATGTAGGTTTTAAACCAGGGATGTAAAGGCAAGAATTTGAGTGGTAAATTCATTTTCCAGTCAAACAATTAATCAGACCATAGCATGTCAGCCAAGAAGGACAATAAAGGGAATAGCAGGTGAGCAATATAATGGTATCATGTCATCATTAGTATTGTTAAGAATATAGGAGAGAAGAGTGAAAGACATACCTACCTCAAATAGTGATCATAGGGCATTGTACAATGTGCTCTACCCCCAAGCAACCTTGAGATATTTCGCCTTGTATGAGCAGAATGCATTGAGGAACTTCCTCATCAGTTGCTATTGCTCTGTTCCCTGATCACAAATACAGTTGACAAACTAGTTAATAAGATACATGTGGATCTCACATATTGGTATAAAATACTTGTGGTTGAGTAATGATTTGTATGTCTACACTGTAACTAGACACCTGTGGCTGGCTCATGCCAGCTGACTTTGGCTCACGGGGATCTGGCTGCAGGGCTGTTCCATTGTTGTGTAGACGTCCAGGCTAGGGCTGGAGCCTAGACTCTAGGACCCTGAAAGGAGGGAGGGTCCCAGATCCCAGTGTTCAGCCTGAGTCCAGAAGTCTACACAGAAATATCACAGCCCCACAGCCTGATCCCTGTGGCCCCAGCTGGCTGGCATGGGTCAGCCATGGGTATCTAGTTGCTGTGTAGACATACCTTTAGAGTCTGACCAACCCTGTTATAGTTAAAACTAGTAAATACAAGATGAGCTGTGATAGTGGTTTAGCTAACGCGAGAATATATAGTTCCTCAGATTCAAATTGCCTGACTAGCATTCTACTGACTAGCACTGAGTTCCTGTTTTAAAAAAACAAAACAAAAAACAAAAAACTTCCTGGTGGAATTTTAAGAGGCTAGCAGAGTAGGAAGTGATGAGCATTGCTTAAAGTTCAGTGTATGGGCTTGCCAAAGCCTGGAATAGATTCCCACATAAAAGCAAGAACTGACACCTGAAACCTGACAAATGTGGTGCTTTGTCCATAGTATGTACAAGCAAACAACATGCTTTTTTTCTGCTCTCAAGTTCCACCTGCTAAAACTGTTCCAATCTCAAATCTTATTGACACTACATACAAGGGGCCTATTCACTGCAGTGTTACTTCATTGAAATACCATTTTAACTCTATTGAAATAAAATAGAAATAATGCAGTGAATCAGGACTACGAGGTTTGGAATCTGACCAATTCCATCCCCAACTGACTGAATCCAACATCAATATTTCCATAAATAACTAAATGTTTCTTGGACATGAGTTACTGAGCATCCAACTCCTAACATAGGGGATGATTTGCTTTTTATTAAGGAAATCGTGTCACGTACATACATTTAATTCAGTAACTTGTTACTCGATTTTACATAATGAAACATAAAAACATAACATTAAAACAATAGGCAATTTTTTATTTGCATCCTGGTTTTTGAGTTCACATTTCAATGCTTTTCTCCATGACCATGAAGGAGAAAAGCTTTTGTTATGATTCTCATGTAATCATAGAACTCTATGATCTGGTGCTTTAAGAAAAATACCAAATATTGTATGTCTTGTGATAAAATTGAAATAGTTGTGAATACTGAAGCACACATTTCTAAATAAACATATTGGTATGGAAACACCCTCCTTTCATATAGTGATTGGAAAATCTAAATTAAGAAAATAAGCTTTTAAAGGTTGTTAGTGTTTGGGGCAGCAAGTGAATATTGATACCAAGGATATAATATTTAAGATGTATTTAAATCTTAAACTGAGATTTAAGTTAAATCTACAACTAAGATTTAAACTTGCTGAACTTTAATATGGCAAAGTGAGGCTGAGAAGTGAATGGTTTGTCCTATGCTGTGTGTGATAAATTTATGTAGATTGTACTAAATCACATCATCCCACTGATATTTTATTCAGCATACACATCTAGAAAGGGTTGTCAGGTCTGGTCATAAATGTTGGCTGGATCTCATAAAAGTAATTTTTAGGCCATATCTTTGGGCAACTCTTACACACTCCTGAATTTTCTGTGGACCAGTCTGATCCCAAGAAGCAACTTAAAGTAACCTCAGATCCTCTCTGAATTGCACCATCTGGTAATGGGTTCAGTCATCTCAGCCACTGTCCAGTGCTCGGGCTGTAGCCATCAACAACAGCTGTTCTTTAATTCCAGGGCCATGGCCTGGGGTCAGGCGCCCAGCAGGTAAATCTTCCCCTGAAAACATTTCTGAAATGTCTCCAGGGTGATTGTCCAAGGCATCCAGAATCGTGGCTTTCACCCTCATCATCTGGAAGTCCCCAGTAAGCCCTCTGAACGGGCCCCATCTGATAGGAGGCGAGGAGGGTCACCGATTGGTCAGGTGCCCAGGCAGCCACTGAGGCAACCCACTCAAAGGTGACTAGACAGGCTTCTGAGTTGTCCTCAAGCTCCATCTTGGCCAGGCAGATCGGTGTGGCTGGGGCGGGGAGGTTGGCTGCCCCCTCAGGATGAGCCTCACATGGGCCAGGCCACAGGACTGCAAGTTGCTGGAAGCATTGTAGTTGTTTGCAATGCTAGTCCCTCAAGGTCTGAAGCAACTGCTGCTGTTGAGCACCCAGCTGTTGTACTAGCTGTTGCTGCTGCTGTTGCTGGCTTTTGGCCAGGAACTTGAGAAGCTTATCTATCTCCACGCTTCAATTAGGGGAGCTTCAGAGGCCATCTCGTTACAGTCCCTTAGTGCTGGGATAGCGTCAGCTGCCTGTATTCTCCACCATGTGTAGCATGATCTCAGTTGGTCCACGGAGCTGCTGGCAGTGGTGGGGAGCTACTGCCTTGCCGAAATGCCCTGGTCATCCCTCTCACTCGACAGGAAATTAGCAGAGGGAAGTGTGCTGTTGCAGTTGGTGAGACATAGGAGAACCTGAAAGAGTCTGTGACGCGCCCCTCAGGCAAGGGAGCACTGGCAAGAGTCTGTGACGTGTCTCTCAGGCACAGGAGCACCGTTAAGAGACAATTGCACACCCATCAGGCAGGGGAGTGCCGGCAAGAGTCCTTAGCACTTTATGGGGGTTCTGCCATCCCAAAGGGTAGGGGAATGCAGGCCCGCCCAACTCCCTCATATTAAAGCCCAGGGCCCTGACAGTGGTGGGGATCTGTCACCTCATCATACTGTCCAGTTACACCCCGAGCTACTTCCTACCCGGTCTCTTAAGTGGATCCCTCTGGTTCATAAAATCATAGAATATCAGGGTTGAAAGGGACCTCAAGAGGTCATCTAGTCCAACTCCCTGCCCGAAGCAGGGCCAATCCCAAACTAAAACATCCCAGCCAGGGCTTTGTCAAGACTGACCTTAAAAATATCTAAGGAAGGAGATTACACGACCTCCATAGTTTACCCATTCCAGTGCTTCACCACCCTCGAGTGAAAAAGTTTTTCTTAATATCCAACCTAAACCTCCCCCACTGCAACTTGAGACCATTACTCCTTGTTTGTCATCTGGTACCACAGAGAACATTCTAGATCTATTCTCTTTGGAACCCCCCTTTCAAGTAGTTGAAAGCAGCTATCAAATCCCCACCCTTGTTCTTCTCTTCTATAGACTAAACAATCCCAGTTCTCTCAGCCTTTCCTTATAAGTCTTGTTCTCCAGTCCCCTATTCATTTTTGTTCCCCTCTGCTGGACTCTTTTTCCATTTGTCCATATCCTTCTTGTAGTGTGAGCCCCAAAACTGGACACGGTACTCCAGATGAGGCCTCACCAATGTCAAATAGAGGGGAATGATCACATCCCTCAATCTTCTGGCAATGTCCCTACTTATACAGCCCAAAATGCCATTAGCCTTCTTGGCAACAAAGGCACACTGTCAACTCATATCCAGCTTCTTGTCCACTGTAACTCCTAAGTCTTTTTCTGCCTTGCTGCCTAGCAATTGGGTCCCTAGTCTGTAGCAGTGCATGGGATTCTTCTGTCCTAAGTGCGGACTCTGCACTTGTCCTTGTTGAACCTCATCAGATTTCTTTTGGCCCAATCCTCTAATTTGTCTAGGCCCCTCTGTATCCTATCCCTATCCTCCAGCATATTTACCACTCCTCTCAGTTTAGTGTCATCTGCAAACTTGCTGAGGGTGCAGTCCACACCATCCTCTAGATCATTAATGTAGATATTGAACAAAACCGGCGCCAGGACCAACTCCTGGGGCACTCCGCTTGATACCAGCTGCTAACTAGACATGGAGTCATTTATATCTACCCACTGAGTCCGAAGATCTAGCCAGCTTTCTATCCACCTTACAGTTCGTTCATGCAGCCCATACTTCTTTAACTTCCTGGCAAGAAAACTGTGGGAGACCGTATCAAAAGCTTTTCTAAAGTCAAGGAATAACACGTCCACTGCTTTCCCCTCATCCACAGAGCCTGTTATCGCATCATAGAAGGCAATTAAGTTAGTTAGGCATTACTTGCCCTTGGTGAATCCATACTGACTATCCCTGATCACTTTCCTCTCCTCTAAGTGCTTCAGAATTGATTCCTTGAGGATCTGATGATTTTTCCAGGGACTGAGGTGAAGCTGATTAGCCCGTAGTTCCCCGGATCCTCCTCCTTCCCTTTTTTAAAGATGGGCACTACATTAGCCTTTTTCCAGTCATCCGGGACCTCCCTGGATCATCATGACTTCTCAAAGATAACGGCCAATGGCTCTGCCATTACATCCGCCAACTCTTTTACCACCCTCATGAGAACATAAGAATGGACATACTGTGTCAGACCAAAGGTCATCTAGCCCACTATCCTGTCTACCGACAGTGGACAATGCCAGGAGCCCCAGAGGGAGTGAACCTAACTGGTAATAAGTGATCTCTCTCCTGCCATCCATCTTCACCCTCTGACAAGCAGAGGCTAGGGACACCATTCCTTAACCATCCTGGCTAATATCCATTAACAAACTTAACCTCGATGAATTTATCCATTCTCTATCAAATGCTATTATAGTCCTAGCCTTCACAACCTCCTCAGGCAAGGAGTTCCACAAGTTGGCTGTGCGCTGTGTGAAGAAGAACTTCCTTTTATTTGTTTTAAACTTGCTGCCCATTAATTTCATTTGGTGGCCCCTAGTTCTTGTATTATGGGAACAAGTAAATAACTTTTATTTTTCTACTTTTTCCACATCACTCATGATTTTATATACCTCTATCATATCCCCCCTTAGTCTCCTCTGTTCCAAGCTGAAAAGTCCTAACCTCTTTAATCTCTCCTCATATGGGACCCGTTCCAAACCCTTAATCCTTTCAGTTGCCCTTTGCTGAACCTTTTCCAATACCAGTATATCTTTTTTGACATGAGGAGACCACATCTGTACGCAGTATTCAAGATGTGGATGTACCATCGCTTTATATAAGGGCAATAATATATTCTCCATCTTATTGTCTATCCCGTTTTAATAATTCCTAACATCCTGTTTGGTTTTTTGACTGCCTCAGCACACTGTGTGGTCGTCTTCAGAGAACTATCCACGATAACTCCAAGATCTTTTTCCTGATTCGTTGTAGCTAACTTAGCCCCCCATTGTATTGTATGTATAGTTGGGGTTATTTCTTCCAATGTGCTTTACTTTACATTTATCCACATTAAATTTAATTTGCCATTTTATTGCCCAATCACTTAGTTTTGTGAGATCTTTTTGAAGTTCTTCACAGTGTGCTTTGCTCTTAACTGTCTTGAGCAGTTTAGTATCATCTGCAAACTTTGCCACCTCACTTCTTACCCCATTCTCCAGATCACTGATGAATAAGTTGCATAGGATTGGCCTAGGACTGAGCCTTGGGGGACACCACTTGTTACCCCTCTCCATTCTGAGAATTTACCATTTATTCCTACCTTTGTTTCCTGTCTTTTAATCAGTTCTCAATCCATGAAAGGACCTTCCCTTTTATCCCATGACAACTTAATTTATGTAAGAGCCTTTGGTGAGGGACCTTGTCAAAGGCTTTCTGGAAATCTAAGTATACTATGTCCCCTGCATCCCCGTTGTCCACATGTTTGTTGACTCCTTCAAAGAACTCTAATGGATTAGTAAGAGATTATTACCTTTGGAGAAATCATGTTTGACTTTTGCCTAACAATTTAAGTTCTTCTATGTGTCTGACAATTTTATTCTTTACTATTGTTGAGGGATGTTAAATGTTGTTATATTATGGTCACTATTTCCAAGTGGTCCCATTATAGTTACCTCTTGGACCAGTTCCCGCGCTCCACTCAGGACTAAATCGAGAGTTGCCTCTCCCCTTGCGGGTTCCCATACCAGCTACTCCAAGAAGCAGTCATTTAAAGTATTGAGAAATTTTGTCTTTGCATTTCTTCCTGAGGCAACATGTTCCCAGTCAATATGGGGATAATTGAAATCCCCCACTATTATTGAGTTCTTAATTTTGATAGCCTCTCTAATTTCACTTTGCATTTCATCATCACTATCACTGTCCTGGTCATGTGGTCATTAATAGATCCCTAATGTTATATTCTTATTAGAGCATGAAATTACTATCCTTAGAGATTCTATGGAACATGTGGATTCACTTAAGATTTTTACTTCATTTGATTCTATGTTTTCTTTCACATATAATGCCATTCCCACCCCCCTTCCCCCGCATGACTTGTTCTGTCCTTCCAATATATTTTGTACCCCGGAATGATTGTGTCCCATTGATTGTCCTCAGTCCACCAGGTTTCTGTGATGCCTATTATATCAATATTCTCCTTTATCACAAGGCACTCTAGTTCATCCATCTTATTATTTAAACTTCTAGCATTTGTGTACAAGCGCTTTAAAAACTTGTCACTATTTGTCTGTCCTTTTCTGCTGTGTCCGAGTCTTTATCTGAATGTTTCTCATTTGATCTGGCCCTTACATTATCCTCTTCCATCCTCTGCTCCTGACCATAACCTAGAGAATCTCTATCAATAGACTCTTCTCTAAGAGAAGTCTCTGTCCAATCCACGTGCTCCTCTGCAGCAGTCGGTTTTCCCCCATCTCTTAGTTTAAAAACAGCTCTGCAACCTTTTTAATGTTAAGCGCCAGCAGTCTGGTTCCACTTTGGTTTAGGTGGATCCCATCTCTCCTGTATAGGCTCCCCTCATCCCAAAAGTATCCCCAGTTCCTAATGAATCTAAACCTCTCCTCTCTACACCATTGTCTCTTCCACGCATTGAGACTCTGAAGCTTTACCTGGCCCTGCGCATGGAACTGGGAGCATTTCTGAGAATGCCACCATAAAGGTCCTGGATTTCAGTCTCTTCCCTAGGAGCCTAAATTTGGCCTCCAGGATGTCTCTCCTACCCTTCCCTATGTCATTGGTACCTACATGTACCACAACCACCAGTTCCTCCTCAGCACTATACATAAGTCTATTCAGATGTCTTGAGAGATCCTCAACCTTCGCACCAGGCAGTCAAGTCACCATACGGTTCTCCTAGTCATCACAAACCCAGCTATATTTCTAATGATCGAATCTCCCATTACTAACAGTTGCCTTTTCCTCATGACTGGAGTTCCCTCCCCCGGCAAGGTAACCTCAGTGCAAAAGGACACCCTAACAACAGCTGGAAGAAGGATCCTAACTATGAGAGAGTTTCCCTCTGCTCCAGTTGACTGCACTGCTTCCCTGGGCCTTTCATCCTCCTCAGCAGTGCAGGGGATGTCTGATGGAGGTGGGACAATTCTATAGTGTACCGGAAAGCCTCATCAACATACCTCCTGCCTCCCTTAGCTCCTCCAGTTCCGCCACCCTGGCCTCCAAAGCCCGTACGTGGTCTCTGAGGGCCAGGAGCTCCTTGCAGCGAATGCAACATACGCCACCCAACCAATGGCCAATTAACAGAGGCTTCTAGCTTTCAAACCTTACTTTGAAGCTCACAGCTTCCAACTACCAGCCACAGCACACGGTTCTTCAAACAACCAAACAGACTGACAAATATAAGCTCAGCACACAGCAAGTAACCCCCAAACACAAACACACACTATAGACAGCCACTTACCCCAATAGTGCTGTAATTGCTCCTCCTTCACCTGGAGAACTCCCTCGTGAAATTTCCTCGAATGCAGCACATCTGGCCCATGGACTTGTGCTTGTCCAGCTTTCCTAAATAGTCCTGAACCACTTCTTTCTCCACAGAGGGCTGGTCACCTCTTCCCCATACTGTGCTGCCCAGTGCAGTAGTCTAGGGAATGTCCTTGTTTGTTACATTAGCTTTTTCCACATCCTCTGTCACTAGGTTGCCTCCCTTATTCAGTAAAGGGGCCACACTTTCCTTGACTTCCTTCTTGTTGCTAACATACCTGAAGAAACCCTTCTTGTTACTCTTAACATCCCTTGCTAGCTGCAACTCCAAGTGTGATTTGGCCTTCCTGATTTCACTCCTGTATGCCTGTGCAATATTTTTATACTCTTCCCTGATCATTTGTCCAATCTTCCACATATTTTAAGCTTTTTTTGTGTGTTTAAAATCAGCAAGGATTTTACTGTTAAGCCAAACTAGTGGCCTGCCATATTTACTATTATTTCTACACATCAGGATGACTTGTTCTTGCAACCTCATTAAGGATTCTTTAAAATACAGCCAGCTCCCTTGTACTCCTTTCCCCCTCATGTTATTCTCCAAGGGGATCCTGCCCATCAGTTCCCTGAGGAAATCAAAATCTGCTTTTCTGAAGTCCAGAATCTGTATTCTGCTGCTCTCCTTTCTTCCTTGTGTTAGGATCCTGAACTCGACCATCACAAGGTCACTGTCTTCCAGGTTCCCATCCACTTTTGCGTCCCTTACTAATTCTTCCCTGTTTATATGCAGCAGGTCAAGAGCAGCTTTGCCCCAGTTGGTTCCTCAAGCACTTACACCAGGAAATTGTCCCCTACATTTTCCAAAAACATCCTGGATTGTCTGGGCACCACTGTATTGCTCTCCCAGCAGATATCAGGGTGATTTAAGTCTCCCATGAGAGCCAGGGCCTATGATCTAGTAACTTCTGTTAGTTGCCAGAAGAAAGCCTTGTCCACCTCATCCCCCTTGTAGTGGGAGTCTGCTATAGACCACCAGACTCCCACCACGACATTACTCTTGTTGCTCACACTTCCAATTCATTGGGGTATTCAGCCACCAGTAGCCCCAGTAGATCCAGCTCACCCTCGGTGTTGGGCTCACTCGGGCTTGGGTTGCTGCCCAGCTCCTCCAGTTCCTCTGGGTACTCTGCAGCCAGCAGTCCTGGTATCCTGAGTTCTTCCTCTAGGTCAGGTTTTCCCCTGTCCAAGCTGTCCCCTGGTCTAGTAGCAGGGTCCACAGGGAGCAGCCTGTGTCTGTTTCCCTCCCTGGGGCTGCCCACACTGGGCTAAGGGCCCCACCTTTTGTACTTCCTGTTCCACCCCTCCCCTTCTAGGAGGTGGAGTAATCTTGGCCTGGCTCCACCCACTCAGGCTGAGAGAATGGCTCATCACCCTCTGGTTTGGCGGGAGATCACAGTGGCTCCCTACAGAGCCAATGAGTCATCACAAATCCCTATATATATCTATATATTTATAACGCTGTGTAAATGCAAAGTATAGTCTGCAAAATACATGCTATATCCCTTGTGATAATAGCAAAGTCAGGGTTTGTGTTTTCTTTAATCTTTATTGTACCTCTTCTTACTATAGAAAGCTCTCAAATGGATTGAGCAAATTTATTAAACCAATATATATCTATGTCCTTGTAAATCTGTGCATTTATTGTTTGTTTCAAAATATCTATACATGCTTGTAATATATTTAGTAGTCAGTGGGAGTTAAGTGGGAAAGCTCCCATCATCCACTTGCGTAAACTATTCAAGATGTCAAAAATATAGCTATAAAGAAAGCAGGGAATGGCACTTTAAAATAACAAAGTAACCACAGACATTATTATCTTCCATTGTCAATATACTTAGGTCACGGAGAAGTAAGCTTCAGTTGTGTGTGTTGTATATTATATGTGTGCCTTAATTCATATGCTGCAAAATAGTCATATAACTGGAGGATAATGACTGTGTTCCAGAAATTAGTGGTATGCATTGGGGAGATGGTGTATTTTCTAGTGCTTTGTCCATTTTTAAATAACTCAAGCAAAAGCACTTCACCATTTTTCTAGCCTAATAAATATCGCTAGTAGGATGCATTTCTTGTTGCTTAACCTAAATATTTCCATAATTTCATCCCATCACATCAAATGTATCCCCTTTGTATCATCCTAAAGAGTATAACCCTTCACATTTTCTGGTGTGTGTACACACATTCCAAACATGTACTTGGTTATCCTTGTCTCCTTAGTCATAATTAGGCCAACATTTACTTCTTTTAGGCTTTGTTCACAAATAACTTCACCAACCCTTAAATGTTACTCTAGCACAAATTGAGAGAACTTAAATATCTCTTTCAGGTCACCGTCACATATTGGAAATTTTTATCATGATTGCTTTCCCTGTGTCCCAGGATACATTAGATAAGCTGGTATTTGTCCAATTTAATTGTTTTTATTTTCTGGCATTATATAATTTGTCTGGATTCCTTTGTATTAGGGCAGGAAGGATGATCTAGTGATTAAAGCAGAGGGTTGGGGAATAGAAAAGTTGTATTCTACCACCGGCTTGTTCGTGATTTTGGCTAAGTCATTTAGACAGCCATTTAACTGAACTTTGTGTGTCACAATCTCTCCATATATAAAATGGAGATAATACTAACCTCATCTACTGGCATCTTTTGGTCCTGAATGTTTGTAATGTATTTTGTGGGGGTGGAAGATGTGTTGTAGAAGTACAAAGTATTATTGGGGCTTAGTTGTCCTCATTGGTGTGACTTACAAATTTTGACTGGAGCCTGAGCACAGGACAATTAATTCCTTCATCCTCCTTTCAAAATCTCCCTATAATGGTGATTACCTGCTTTCAAATAAATGACTGATTAAAAAACACAGAGTTAGATGATCCAACAGCTCCCGAAATGTCTAGTGTAGTATTTTTACAACTTTCCAGGCACTCACAGTACATTGTTATGTTTCCTTACACTATTTTGAAATTTCAGAATACAATTACACTGTGATATGGCAATAACTTTTTTCAACTGCTGCAGTAAATGGCTGTTAATAAGCTCAAGTATGTAGTAGATAGGCCATTGATGGATGAAATGCAAAAAGTTTGCAAATTTGGTTCATTTCAGTTACTTATGATGTCTGAAAAATCTAAACTTTTGGGGTCTCCCTGCATTCAGTACAGCTGGAAAGGCCTGCAAACAACTACAGGTCTGTGATATAGGAGGATGTAGGCCAGCCTCCTCAGCTGTCTCCCTCTAACTTCTCATCAATCTCAGTCTGATCCCAACTGCACCCCCTCCCCCTCCCCCTTGTCCTTACAATGACAAGAAGAGTTTAATACTTTTCCTTTCCACAAGAGCACAGCACTAATGGCCTTGTTTAGAGGACTTGGGGCTGTACTGTGCTTCGCCTCAGGATTGCTGTTTTTGCAGTGTGAGGAATGAAGGTCAACAAAAAATTAACCTCCCATTAATATTTGGGCAGGATGCTGAGAGAAAGGAAGCAGAGATGTGTGCAAAAATTACAGCAGAGCGCTGGGAATAGCAAGTAATAGAGGGAAGCAGATCTGAGGTCCTAGAGGAGAAGAAAGGAAAGGGTCAGGGCAGAAGGGTGAGGGAATATGTAATAGCGGGGCTAGGTTCATAGATTATAAGGCCAGAAGGGACCACTGTGCTCATCTTATCAGCCCTCTTGTATAACACTGGCAATAGAACTTCTCTGAATTAATCCTGTTTGAACTAGAGCACATCTTTTAGAAAACCATCCAATCTTGTTTTAAAAATTGCCAGTGATGGAGAATGCACCATGGTCCTTGATAAATTGTTCCATTGGTTAATTACCCTCACTGTTAAAAATTTGTACCCTATTTCCAATCTAAATTTGTCTTGCTTCATCCTGTTACACCTTTGTCTGCTACACTTCAAAGTCAAATTTCTGTTCCCCATGTTGGTATTTATAAACTGATCAAGGCACTCCTTAACCTTGTATTTGATAAACTAAATAGTTTAAGTTCCTTGAGTCTTTACTTATTCCAATCCTTAAACATTCTTGGGACTCTTCTCTATATCCTGATAATTGCCCTAACTATGATGCTATAGGGTATCCCAGGACTGGTCTCTCTTAACATCTCTAAAAGGAAAGATTCTACTTTGTATGAAATAATTGGATAGCCACAGATGTGTGTGAGAATTACTCGCCGGTCTGGTAGTTAGGGCATGCACCTGAGTAGAGAGACCCCGGGTGCAATTCCCCTGCTCCATGAGTATTTAATTATTTATACACAATGGAACATAGGAGAGATTGAGAGCAATACACTCCAGAATACAAGATATCCTTATGGTTAGGTGACTCATCAGCAAGACTTGTTTTCAAATCTGTGTTCCAGAGCATTTGAACCTGGTTTCCATCCTGCCCGGGAGGAGCCATAACTATTAGACTAAAACTCACACCACCACCTCCCATTTGTGAACTCAGCCCTAGCCACAAAAACTTGATAAAGATGTAGTACACAGCAGTGATTGTCATCTTTTATCTATTCTCTCTCTCTCTCCCCCTACCCTCTGCCATCACCCTCACTATAGTGACTAATGTTAAACTTTACTTACTATTGTTGGAGAAAAACTTAGTTCTCACTTATTTGTTTGGGTACAGCAAAGTCAGATACTTTATTCTGTTTAGCAGCTACAGTAGGGACAGAGTGCACTAGGACATAGAGTCTCCCCTTCCTAGACAGGTCTCTCAACAGGTAAACAATTACAGCAAGTATTTATACTATTGTTACAGACAATAATAAGCAACAGCTACATTTTGTTTATACATAGGTCATCCTGATATCTTGTTTTTTTCACTTAAGAGATTCCAGTCTACATTTTGTATTATCTACACAAGGTCGAAACAACTTCTCACATGGTTCTTTTCCACTCGCCTCACACAATCCTCACTTCTACAAATCTCGCGTCATTAGGGTTATAGCAGCAAAGAATCCTGTGGCACCTTATAGACTAACAGACGTTTTGGAGCATGAGCTTTCGTGGGTGAATACCCACTTCCTCAGATGCATGTAATGGAAATATCCAGGGGCAGGTATATATATGTGTGCTAGCAAGCAAGCTAGAGATAACGAGGTCAGTTCAATCAGGGAGGATGAGGCCCTGTTCTAGCAGTTGAGGTGTGAAAACCAAGAGAGGAGAAACTGGTTCTGTAATTGGCAAGCCATTCACAGTCTTTGTTCAATCCTGAGCTGATGGTGTCAAATTTGCAGATGAACTGGAGCTCAGCAGTTTCTCTTTGAAGTCTGGTCCTGAAGTTTTTTTGCTGCAGGATGGCCACCTTAAGGTCTGCTATAGTGTGGCCAGGGAGGTTGAAGTGCTCTCCTACAGGTTTTTGTATATTGCCATTCCTAATGTCTGATTTGTGTCCATTTATCCTTTTCCGTAGAGACTGTCCAGTTTGGCCGATGTACATAGCAGAGGGGCATTGCTGGCATATGATGGCGTATATTACATTGGTGGATGTGCAGGTGAATGAACCAGTGATGGTGTGGCTGATCTGGTTAGGTCCTGTGATGGTGTCGCTGGTGTAGATATGTGGGCAGAGTTGGCATCGAGGTTTGTTGCATGGATTGGTTCCTGAGCTAGAGTTATTATGGTATGGTGTGCAGTTACTGGTGAGAATATGTTTCAGGTTGGCAGGTTGTCTGTGGGCAAGGATTGGCCTGCCACCCAAGGCCTGTGAAAGTGTGGGATCATTGTCCAGGATGGGTTGTAGATCCTTGATGATGCGTTGGAGGGGTTTTAGCTGGGGGCTGTATGTGATGGCCAGTGGAGTCCTGTTGGTTTCTCTCTTGGGTTTGTCTTGCAGTAGGAGGCTTCTGGGTACACGTCTGGCTCTGTTGATCTGTTTCCTTATTTCCTCATGCGGGTATTGTAGTTTTGAGAATGCTTGGTGGAGATTTTGTAGGTGTTGGTCTCTGTCTGAGGGGTTAGAGCAGATGCGGTTGTACCTCAGTGCTTGGCTGTAGACAATGGATCATGTGATGTGCCCGGGATGGAAGCTGGAGGCATGAAGGTAGGCATATAGCGGTCGGTGGGTGTTTGATATAAAGTGGTGTTAATGTCACCATCACTTATTTGCACCGTGGTGTCAAGAAAGTGGACCTCCCGTGTAGATTGGTCCAGGCTGAGGTTGATGGTGGGGTGGAAGCTGTTGAAATCATGGTGGAATTTTTCCAGGGTCTCCTTCCCATGGGTCCAGATGATGAAGATGTCATCAATGTAGCGTAGATAGAGAAGGGGTGTGAGTGGACGAGAGCTGAGGAAGCGTTGTTCCAGGTCGGCCATACAACTAGGCCATACAACTAGGGTTATAGTTAGCCTGACTCTTGCTAAAACTGTCATGCATTGCCATCTCCTACAAATCCCTGTCAGTTCTTTCTCTACTTCCACACTGTTGAATATCAATTCAAGTAAAATTAAGCGGATTCCTGATGCTGTAAGATTTTCTCATGATCATGCCACTGGGACAAGCATAATAGTGAACTGAACTGGCACCAAGTAGTCTCAGTTTTAGACCATTTATGTAGCAAAGCACAGAAAGCTGTCAGTTCCTGGGTCCCAATTTTTACCTGATAGTGAATCATGTGGCTGAACCATCTATCTTTGCTTGAAGGAATTTCTATCACATGTTTGAAGCATCCAACTTCTCGAATAAATAATGTATGAACAGATTTTGAGCAACACACTTAATATTTTAATTAAAAATGATAAACAGCATATCTTCATTCCTATCTGCTGCATTAAGCTGTAAATGAAGAGCCATGTCAAGGCATCCACTGCGACAGAACTGATTGATACTACAGCAAAGCACTGCATATATTATTTTAGATTTTTTTAGTATTTGGCAAAGGAGAATAAAATAGGTTTGGACCATGGAATACAAACTTTCTTCTTCATCCTCCTATCTTCTGTGTTTGCATCAAGGAGGAAGGGACTTTCCATCACCTAATGATAAGTGTGCACTGCTTTTAAGCAAATTATCCTAGCAGTGTTCATGAGGATTTTAGCACTTTGTGTATTGACCTATCACCAAGTTGTTAGCATTGACCTAACCCACAGAGGAGAGAAAAGACAAGGACATTAATTTGATTTAGCTGTCTTTAAAATACCATCTCATGTAACTTGCAATGACAATATCTGAAAATCTGTAATATGTACAATATAACTTTGCTACTGATGCCGCTGAGAAATTAGAAGAAGCTTCTAGTTGGAAACAATTGTACCTGGAATGCACAGCAGTTCTTTTCTGTTCTCCCTTTACTTTGAGTATTTATATGAGAAAATACCTTTGTTGCTTAGATGTTCACTAGACTACGCCTCACTTGATTTTAGTGACATAGTAATCTCTGTGGCAATAATGGGCCAGATTCCCATTAACTTAAATGAAGCTGTGCCAATTGATATCAGCTGAGAATCTGGCCCTATGATACTAGGTGAGGAACAATGGTAGGGTGCAATAAACTTGTAAGAAATCAAAGTCCTGCAAATGTGTCTAGTGATCTCAAATAAAGAGAAACACAGAAATTACAACATACATAAGACAGCTACTAGAAAAAAAAAAGTTGACCAACATTTTCCATCTGAGATCAATAAGACTGTAACTGTTTGGTGGATGCAGGTTAAACCTTAAGTCCAGTGTCACATTTGCCTTCTAGTAATGCTGTCAATGTCTCTTTGTTCATACACATATCTTGCATGTGGTAGAACCAAAGAAATAGATTGTATTGCACTTCTGCACATACCAATGACCTTCAGACATTGGCTTTTATCATTCTGAAGGAAAGAAAAATATATTGTGCCTTCAGCCTTTTGGTAACCTAACTTAATTAATACATTTTTCTGACTGTCTTCCTTTCAGGTGTCTTAGATCAGTCTTTGTAATCTTTGAGCTCTTTCTACAGTCCATTATGACCACCAGGAACTTCAGCATATATCATTACTTATCAAGCATTTTGTTTAGACTGAGAGCAGCCCATGAAAAAGAAACAGAATTCCTTGAGATTTGTAGTATTTAAATATTAAATTCACAATAATCGGCTACTTTCCAAAATATCTGGAACAACATTTTTAAGCTCATAAATTTAAACCAAAATCTTTATTACTTAGTATTCCCCATTTATTTATTTAGGAAGTTTTCATAGGTTTACAAATGAATAGTCATTACAACAATGAGCTTTAAAACATATAGTAATATAATCATCAGATCTCTGTATTGAATATGATATTACCGTAGTACACAGCATTTTGTACCACACATGATATGCTAAACTACAAACTCAGTTTGTGAAATGAAATGAGAAATTTTATTAAAGTGTCCCTTCTTTGTTAAGGCTTTTTGATCATATTATACTTGAAAAATTAGCATAAAGACTTTTTGACAAAATAATTACTTTTTTTTATTTAAATCATCTTGAGGGGCATTCAGGCAATGTCTGTATTATGAGCTGGAGTGGAATCCCCAGCTTATGCACATAGTGTAGCCACAGTAGAACTGGTAGAGGCAGTGGAGGCATGGCTGGGCTGTGCCAAGTACAACTCTCCGGACACCAGTTGGTATGAACTCGATGCAGCCTCTGCTGCCTGTGCTACCATGGCTATTTATGCTTGTGCTAGCTCAATGAAAACAAGCACAAGTGTGTATGCAAGCAGGGGATTCATGACCCTCACACCCAGTCATAGCCTCAGTCAAATGTTTACAAACTTGTTGATGTTCTCTTTGAAGAGCACAGCAATTTAACAACCTTTATTAGTTACTGTCACTATGAAGATGGTACAAGTTAATGTCTTAGTCCTTTAGGCTTCAAGGGTACGCATTTCAAAAATGAGTACAACAGATGTGACTTCAAAAATCTGTTCATATCTAGTACACCCACACCACATCTGCAAGTACAAATGTGTTATATGAGGCCTTTTGGTGAAATCCTTTCTAAATACAGATCAGACGTTGACCTGTGTTATACAGGAGGTCAGATTAGATGACGTAGTGGTCCCTCTGGCCTTAAACTCTGAGTCTATTTGATAGAAAGAAAGAAATGCTCTGTATGTAATATTTATAAATTCTTAGTTGCTTGTACTATGAATAACTTGGGTTGGAAAAGTCTGGGATAATCAACTAACACAGATATGGCTGTCTGAGAAGAACAAAAGACAAGCTCAGATGCAGTATTGAAAAATCATTAAAATGACTAAAATTGGCAATTTCAAGGTAGGATTAAAAAATAGAGTACAGGATTTACGGACCATGAATCTTAGAGATTAGGAGAGAAAATAGTTACCCATCAAATAGGCTTGGTGGGGTTCTGCAGTATCTAAAAGTTAATTGGAGATAGGATTTGAAAGTTAGACAGTGAGAGGAACGTGACTTGGGTTAACAAAGGACAGTATTATATAACTGGAGAGAAGAGATCAGACACAGGGTGGAGTAGGGCACTGAGAAAGCTGGCAACTTTGTCAAATAAATGGAGAGGCTGTAGGTAGCCTTCAGTTTCTGTAATCCAAAAAATGTTCAGCCTGGCAAGAAAAGCTTTTATGTAGTCTCTAGATTCAATCAAATGTGTCCCATGTGATTTGTATTTGCATTAATTATCTTCTATTTTCTATGATAAATAGATGTTATTTCATCTAAAAATGTTTTATGCACTGCTCCTAGAAATAATTACAGCAAGCAGCTCGCAGAAGAAGAAAAACAAATGTCTATCCTCTAGTCAGAGACAGAGGAAAGTTGAGGCACCAACTTAATTGTTCAAAGATGAAGCACAAATCCAAGATGTGCAATTGAGCCTCTAGTTTTAGTCCCCTGGGATTAGGGAAAGCACCGGAAGACCAATAGGAAATATGAGGACTGACGTTAGGAAAACTTGAATGACTCTCTCAATATATCTTTCTTACTCTTGAACCCTGCAAATTTTGTCTCATTCCTGGAGGAATGTATGGGTGGGCAGCATTGTCAGCTAGAGATAGCTAACTCCCTTGAAATTTTGGAATAGAAATCTTTTTGATAAGTGGCAATGGATTGCTTTGAGGATGCTCTCACTTCTTTTGTATCCTTGCTTATAGGTAGAGTGATTTATAGATACTGAGCGAAGTTAAAAAGTATAGAGATAATGAACAGGAGAAATGTGCATGTGCTTTCAAAGCTGTATGTAAGAAATGACTATATTCCTGCACATCAAGCCACGAATTAATTTAATTGAAATTCCAAAATATAGCCATATTAATTTTCTTTAAAAAATGTGAATGCCAGTACTGAATGGGAGAAAAAGATTTTCCTAAATGGATATACCAGGTTCAGAGTCCTAGAGGAGGTAGAACATTTTTAAAAATGGCTACCTTTCTAGCAGATGGGTTTTATACGATAATCTTTTGCAGTGCTTTGCACAGTGGGCCCATGGTCTCTATTTTTCTACAGACATCAGTCTGTGATGACTGATGCCCCCCCACACTATATTTTATTTTTATTTATATATTATAAATATATATAAATTAAAAATAAAATATAGTGTGTAGGGGGGAGCAGGTCTGTAGAAAAATAGAAAAAATGGATACTTTCACCTGTGTACTTAAGAACCTAAACAAATCAGTGGATACCACTGTACCAATGATTAAGGGGCTGGAGCACATGACTTATGAGGAGATACTGAGGGAACTGGGATTGTTTAGTCTGCAGAAGAGAAGAATGAGGGGAGATTTGATAGCTGCTTTCAACTATCTGAAAGGAGGTTCCAAAGAGAATGGATCTAGACTGTTCTCAGTGATACCAGATGACAGAACAAGGAGCAATGGTCTCAAGTTGCAGTGGGGGAGGTTTAGGTTGGATATTAAGAAAAACTTTTTCATTAGGAGGGTGGTGAAGCACTGGAATGGGTTACCTAAGGAGGTGGTGGAATCTCCTTCCTTAGAGGTTTTTAAGGTCAGTCTTGACAAAGCCCTGGCTGGGATGATTTAGTTGGGGATTGGTCCTGCTTTGAACAGGGGATTGGAGTAGATGACCTCCTGAGTTCCCTTCCAACCTTGATATTCTATGATCCCTTACCATTTGTAGAAGTCTTTCACCTGAGAGTAATACTTAAGGGGCTAACACCTTAATTACAAAATACAAGGATTATCCAGGCAGTAATACTTTTAGACTTTAAAAGTAATGTGTCTAGAAATAACATGAAACATTGGCTGCCCTTAGTTTTTTTTAAATGCAATGCAGTGGGTTTGGAACTTTGGGATTAGCAAACCTCATGGATGTTTCTGCCAACTTAAGAACAGAATTTCACATAATAGACTCAATATTGAAAGAACATTTCATATATAATCAAAATGGCAACCATTGTTATTCCTATGATGTTTAGCTAATGGATTGCAGCTTTTATAAGTAACCATCAGTTTAGAAACTTGGCGATGATAGACAGTGGACACAAAATCCTTACTTTAATCCTCTTTTTTCCTATTAAAATTATGACCAATGTAGAATATTATGATAGAAAAGTGATTTTATAATGCTTTTGTGAAAATCAATTTTAGTAATATAGAGTTATGCAAAGCCACCTTCTGCTCATCTGAGTAGGAAACTTAAAATTTTTACATAATGAAGAAAAATAATCTACAAACTAACATTTGTAATATAATGACCTCGTTTTGTGTAGTCTAGAAGATAACTTCTTAAAATATGAAATATTAACTTTCCATGAAGCAGGGCTTTTTAATAAATTAAGGTATATTACATCTTGTAAAATGTATATTTACTAGTTACTGGTGACATTTTATTTTTCTGTGTAAGTTTGTTTCCTGTGCCTTTCAGCTATTAAATGAGGGACTGCCCTGAGGCTATGCTCAGTTCATGTGGCAGATCTGATTATTTTAATATGATACGGGAAGAATGTGGTTGCTTTATATACCCATTGGCTGTGTTCTTTACATACATCTTAGATGCATTACTTTTTCTGGTCTTGGGGTAGATTATATTGAATTATTAAATATAGTAAAATGTGTTTGTACATATAATGTAAGAATTGCAAACAATTTTGCACTATTTAATTTTCAAACAAATTTGCTTCAGCAGAGCTTGTGCTAATTTGTTTGCTTTTCACAAGCATTTGTACAATTCACTTTTTACTAGCACAAAAAGTCACAAGTAGTAAATTTTAATCTCACTCACTTTGATAATCTGGAAAATATACTATATATTTACTTTCTGTAAGCAGTCACAATTGAAAATTTATCATAGGTCATGCTTATGTAATCACAGAATTGAAACATCACATTCAAACTAAATAACCATTTACATTTCAGATTGGAAGGAATAAAAAGATTTCACAAATAACTTAATTTATAATAATGAATAGGAGAAAAACATAATTTCTTCATGCACGCTTTGGGAACAAAGAAATACCAATCAAATTATTAATTTTTAATCATTTACTAGGCTCTAATTACCATGTCACTGAGTAATATGGAGATGCTGAAAAATGTGCCAATACCAATAATACTAAGCATTCCTATAGTTCTTACTCCTGACACCTCTGAATAGATTTATGAGGAGTACTATGCCCATTAGGAAGATGGAGAAACTGAAACAAAAGTTGAAATAACTTGCCCAAAGCCACACAGTGAGTCCGTGTTAAAGCTCCGATTAGAGCTCGGGACCTCCTATCTAGAATTTTTAGCTTCAGTGGATGAACTACTGAATAATTTTCAAATGAAAATAGAATTTTGTTTTTATTTTTGCTCACTGGAACAAAAAAATTAAAAAAAAATTTGTGTCAAATTGAATGTTTGGGGGTTTTATTAATTTTTTCAGATTTTTTTTACTTAAAAATAAATAACTACATTTTAAAATGAAATGTTTATAAAATAAAAAGTTGAAAATGTCAAAATGAACAGTTTACTCCTTTTTGAATTTGTTCTCATTTTTTATTAAGCACAAGCTATTCACCAAATTCACAAACAGTTTCTGTTTCCCTCAAACTGCATTCTTCAGGGATTTTATTATTTGACCAGAAAAAAAAAATCTACCTACTCCCAATCATCTGTAGCTTCCCAGATTTGATATGTACAGTTACCTAGTATGTGTAATATACCATTGTTAGTTTAAGAAATATTCCAAATATTGGCAGTCTTATTTAGCTATCAAAGACAGCACCAGGTCCTGGTACCTTTACTCTAATTTAATAGCACTTGGGAGGCAGGGGATAGCTCAGTGGCTTGAGCATTGGCCTACTAAGCCTAGGGTTGTGAGCTCAATCCTTGAGGCAGCTACTTAAGGATCTGGGGCAAAAATCAGTACTTGGTCCTGGCAGGGGGCTGGACTCAATGAACTTTCAAGGTCCCTTCCAGTTCTAGGAGATTGGTATATCTCCAGTTATTATATTCACAAGTAATCAGACTAGCTTTGATAAGACTACTCAACAAATGACTTCTGTTCAATCAGAGCTCAAATCAATGAGAGTGAGGGTATCAGAATCTGTCCATAAGGCAATGGGCAATTTTTAAAGCATCAGCAATAATGAAGCCTCCTATTGGACTGAGTTAAACAACATTTTTTTTGTTATAAACATTGCATGTACTTTTCTAAATAGACACTTATCATATAAGTAGAAAGATTATCATTCAAAAGCATGCAAGTCAAACTATATACTGAAGTTACATCATCTATATTCAGATACAATGATGTTTGAAACACTTTGAAAATATAGTACTACATTACTAAGGCTATTAGCATGACTGGATGCCCACACTAGCACCCAAATTATGCTGAACAAAAAAGAGTTCAGTATTAAATTATGGCATAGCTCAATCAAAGACACACTTTTCTATTGCAATGTGTATTTTAAATTGTCATAAAATGTAACTCCTTTCAGTTAACAATCCTTGGGTATATAATGTGCATGCCATTATACTGCCAGGTGGCGGAGGAGGTGCGTGAAAAGCAGTTGAAGACCAAAAGTCCTGAGTGACAAAAAGTCTGAGCTTTTATTGTTATATGGTTTCAGTGTGAAATTTAGTGATTTTTGTTCAAAGTACATGAAGTTTACCCCACTAAAAAAGCAGTTATTCCTTCAAAAGAATATAACACACAACTTGCATGTAAACACAACAGTGAGACAGTCCATATAAATGTCCATGTGCCCTACTATTACACGTGCAGAGGAAAGGCCAGAAGGATTATTTTACATATGTAATTCAAAATGAAGAAGTGGGAGGGAAGGAAGAAATTGATACTTTGTTCAAAGCACTTGAAGAATATTGTGCTACTAGGAAAATTTCAGCACAATATAGTCAATACTGAAAAAGAAAATCCCTCCCGCCACCCCCCAAAAAAGTTTGATTGGTTTGTTGTAGACCAGAGAATATTCACCCATTTTGTAAGTACGTATTTTACAGATGGTATAATTTGGATTAGAATTAAAGGTGAATGGTGAGATAAGGAGGATAATGATGTGAGCAGAATACAGCTCCTTCAATATTTGACTACATAGAGGGCAACTAACTAAACAATGACAAATGGAAATGCTAATAAAGAACATTTAATTAAATCTATATCTATGCATATAAATGTGTCTGTTAGGCTCCAGAGTGGGAAACACCTGTTTCAAAATACATGTTTGCAGAAGAAAAAATACCAGTGTTATTGTACAATGAAGTGCAGCTCTTGCTGTTTTTGCTGGGTTTCCAGGATCTCTAACAAGAGGTCCTGAATTTGCCTCTGTTACTCCTCCTGTTGTTGGCTTGCAGCCATCAGATGTAGAACACTTCTATTCTGGTTATAAGGCTGGATCGCTCTCATGAGGAGGGCCAATGATATAGCCTCCCGGCATCAATGTTGAACCAATCCTCTAATGGGAGGGTGGTCTTGGGATCCCACTTTTAGTACCAAGTTGTAAGTGGTTCCATTCACTTCTGTTGCACTCTTTTACATCAGGATGTGACATGGCAGGCCCTCTTTTGCCTCAGTTTACAAGGTGTGGCAGCCAGCCTGTAGAAGGGTGGCTTCTACTGTATACAAAGTTGATGGTGGTTATTTAAACATTTAAAGACCAACTTGCAATGTGGCTGTCTATGTATCTTAAACAATATAAAAGACAGACACTTTGTTACAGCATATTAAGTCAAGGTTCTGGGATTCTGGATTAACATGACAGAATACCTCCACTATCCCAGTCTCACTTCAGCACTGCTGGCTCCTTGTTGTTCTCTGTAATCTCCTGGCCCCGGTAGGTACTTTGAGGACTAAAAGTCACAGGTAGCCCAGCCTGAGTGAAGTTTCATTAGGCAAAAGACTGTGCTGATACCTCCAGCAGGGGGTCAGCAATGCCTGATAGATGCTATCACATGATCAAAATTGTAATCTCTTCAAAGAATGAAATCAAGATTGTTTGACAAGACTGGTTTTCGGTAAAACCATCTTTCTGGGCATTAATTATATTCCTATACTTTAATTCTTTATTAATTCAATCCTGTATCAGCTTTTCTATTTTGCCCAGATCAATGTCAGGCTAACCAGCCTATAGTTACCCAACTCATCCTGCTTGCCTCTTTTGAATATTGGAACAACAATTACACTCTTCTAGTCTCCTGAGATTTCCCTGGTTTTGCAAGATTTATTAAATATTAATATCGACAAGCCAAGGATCACAACCAACACTTTTAGGAGTCTTGGGAGCAAATTATCTGACTGAAAAGTGTTTATGTGAGAAGTGTAGATGCTGCATAACATCCTCCTTTAGTTGTTAATCAACTGGAAATTATATCATGGTTCTTTTCAAATGCTTAATAAACTATTTATCAAATGCTTTGGCCTTGATAGCAACATTATTATCCTCAGTTGTACTGTCTCCATCCAGTAATGAGGCTGTTTTATGTAGTACATATAAGATAATATCATGAGGATTCAAATGCATTGATCAGCCTTAACTTCAAGTTAACAAAGCTTTATTTTTAATGTGATTGTATATATGCATTTAGGGAGAGTTTCTCCCTTCCACTATGCCACCTGTAAAATGGCATGTAGGAGCTGCAAAATTGTGCAGCTGGTCAGAGGAGAAATCTCTTGGTGCAGGCATTGTTTAGAGCTGCTTACAATTGTTGCCCCTTCAAAAGCCTGGTGTAGGGAATGGGGACAGGAACCAGAGAGTAGTGTGTTGAGATGGGAGGCGGTAGGTCTGTATTGCTATGCACTGTAAGGACTCTGGGTGCTGCTGTCTTAAGAACTGCCATTCTGGGTCAGACCAATGGTCCCTCTAGACCAATATCCTTCCAACAGTGGCTGGTGCCAGATGTTTCAGAGGGAATGATCAGCAAGAGCAATTATCAAGTGATTTATCTCCACTCATCCAGTCCCAGCTTCTGGCAATCAGAGGTTTAGGGAAATCCAAAGAATGGGGTTTCATCCCTGACCATCTTGGCTAATAGCCATTAGTGGCCTATCCGCCATTAATTTATTTACTCCTTTTCTGAACCCATTATATTTTTGGTCTTTACAGCATCACTCAGCAATGAGTTCTACAGGCTGACTGTATACTATGTGAAAAAAGTATTTCCTTATGTTACTTATACTGCTTATTAATTTCATTGTGTGATGCCTGGTTCTTATGTTATGGGAAGGAGTAATTAGTGCTTCCTTATTCATTTTCTCCACACCATTCGTGATTGTATATGTTTTCATAACTCCCCTCAGTCATTTCTTTTCTCAGATGAACAGTCCCAGTCTTTTTAATCTCTGCTCATATGGAAACTGTTCCATACCTCTGTTCATTTTTGTTGCCCTTCTCTGTACTTTTTCCAATATTAATATTTTTTTTTCTCTTTAGACCAGGGCAGCAGGAGGGGGACCCAAAACTGCAAGCTGTATTCCAGGCGTGGATTTATATAGTGGCATTAGTATATTTTCTATCTTATTCTTTGTACTTTTCATTATAATTCCTAACAGTCAGTCTGCATTTTTGATTGTTGCTGCACTGTGAGCAGATGTTTTCAGAGTACTATCCAAGATCTGTTTCTTAAGTGGGAAACAGCTAATTAATTCTCCATCATTTTGTATGAATAGTTGGGATTATGTTTTTCCAATGTGCATTACTTTGCACTTATCAATATTGAATTTCATCTCCCATTTTTTGTCCAGTCCCTCAGTTTTGTGAGATCCCTCTAACTCTTTTCAGTCAGCTTTGGACTTAACTATTTTGAGTAATTTTGTATCATCTGCACATTTTGCCACTTCACTGTTTTGCCACTTTTCCAGATTGTCAATGCATAGATTGAGCTGCACTGGGTCCAGTCATCTATAGACAGCCTGGGACAGGCTGCTCTAAATTAGTATAGCTTCTGCTTTGAGTTACTTAAGTTATACTAGGGACTGTCTTGGTCTCCGGAGCAACACAGAATTCTCAATGTACAAACACATCTTTGCCCCAGCTCCCACTGAATTATGGGTCAGAGCTTAAGGTCAGAATGGACTGCCAGACCGTCTAGTCTGATACTCTTTATATTACAGGCCCCCACAGCCATTTACACTGTAAACTCAACTATGAGTTCTGTGCTGTGAGAAATCTTGGGACAATAACTTTTTAAAAGCCACTTGTATAGGCATAGCTTATCAGTTCAAAAGTTGAACCCAAATGATATGGTTCAAAACACATGCTGCTGACAAGTCAACAATAATTAACCAACCCATTAGAAACCAGAAGTACAACCAGAAAACCAAAAAGATACATGACAAATCTGAAAAAGTACTCCCAAAGAGTTAGTAAATAGTAGGTGGCTCTGTCTTTTTAAAACTCAGATGGCAAATGAAAACCAGCAACTGTGAATTTCAGCACATGGAAAACACTTTGCAGACTGCATTCATATACAACGTCAATGGGAATCCCATACAACTGGAGAAAAGACGGTTGTAGTCAAGTTCTGCAAGGCAGAAGTACTGAGTACTGAATTTTGCCTATTTGATTAAGAGGAAGAATAATTCTCTTACCAGAAAAACAGACTAAATATTTCAGATTTGACAGGAGAAAAAGGCTTTATTTATAATTGTTTTACTTTAATAGTTGTTATAAATTCATGTGAATGAAAGCAACAATGAAAATTGTATGCATACTGAAGAAGAGACAATGGAACAAATGCAACAGCAGTATCTTAAAAGAGCAAAAGTAGTAATTAAGAAGCACAGTAACAGTCTCATTTCAGCAACCAGGGTCATTTTTTCTGTTGGTTTCTGATAAAAATGTACAGATTAGAGCTATGCAAAATGCTCACCGGTTAACACAAAACCATATGAAAAAATCTTTTTTTGGGTGATTCACGACAAATTAATCTCAGAATATATTTTTGGACTGATTAGTGGATCACTTCCCTTATCAAGTAACCCCTTCAGAATCAAGTAAAGTTTGTGAATGCATATCATTTCTATGAGAAGCCAGGACATCTTGATTGAATTTCACCTTGAGATTTTTGGCTCGTTCTGATTTGAAATTTAAAACAAATTTGTCAGTCCCTGTGGATCAAGATTAAAGATGTTCACACAACAAACTATAAGCTTCTGTGTCTTCCATTGATCTAGCAGTGATGTGTATATGTTGGTATATATGACTGCTTATGCAGTGGTCACCATTGCCAAAATAAAATAAATATTCCAAATACTCCACTATGTCTGAACTACTGCAGTTATTCACAGGTCTGTGTACCACTGTGTTGGTAAATAATGACTTTTTAATGGCAACCATTGTAATAATAAAGGGTTATGACAAGCTGTTGAATAAAGATTGTTGGCTGACTCACAAATTGCTTGTCGGTACTCATGTTTCACATTCCACAGGCTGTATACTCAACATTCTTCAACATCTTGCTCGCTCATCTAGCAAATCATTTCAATTAAAAAAAAAAGTCTTTGTGACAGATTTTCAGTGGGTGATTTCAGATTTATGCCAGCTAAGATCTGTCCCCTTGTGCTTTATTTTTCAGGTTGCAGTATAAGTCATTAACAGCAGTGCTTGAAGTCTAATAATGTTTTTAATTGGTGTTGATGTTGTTGTTTTTTTTCCAATTGTTGGCTTAAAAATTACCTGACTTAAGCTGTTATTTTGTACAATGGTTTTAGACTGTTTTGAAACCATGGGGTTTGAGTAACTACTGCCAGTTTATTATTCATTTTGATTATTATGTTGTCTCTATTTTAAGCTCAGAGTTTTGACCATTCTTCTGTAAGAAAGGTGGAATGAACACCTGAGCTCCTCGGTGCTGGCCTAAATGAGAAACACAAGATGTTATCTGGTTTGCTGATGCATATAGAGTTTTCTCGCAATCTACTTAAGTGCAGAAAAGCTACAAGCACATACAATTAGCCAGGTTCAATTACATTTTTAGGGGGACTCATCCCTCACATAATATTTGGGGTTAAAGCTGGTCTCAGACTTGATAGGGATGCAGCAACCCCAAGAGTATGTTCAGCCTGGTATCCAGCCCTAGCCTATCTTGCTTTCCTCTCTACTAAATGGCACTATTTGAGGTGGTGTGGCACAGATTTCCCATCAATCCCTGCACATAAATATCAATATACTGTCACTATTAAAGTAATTAATAAACTATATTAAAACAAAGAGAAATATAAAAATTGTACTAGTATAGATGTGGAGGAACAGACCTGTCAGAACAAAAGTATCACAGGATTGGCTAGAATTAACCATGCTGAGATAGCAAAATGCCACACTAAACAATGGAAGATTACCCTGAACTATGGCAGATAAACTTTAATTTTTTTTTTAAAGAGGGAATGTCAATTTTAATAGCACCTTACTACTACTTTATCTTTTCAAAATGTGAAAAGTATTTTAAGCAATTAAATTATGCTTTCACGAGTCTGGGTATTTTTTTCTCGTTCTTTTTGGAGATGGTCAGGATTTTCTTGTATGGGTAATAGTAATATTTTGATTGTTTGTTTGTTTTCAGCTTGAATCAGGTTTTAAAAAAAAAATCAAGAATGTTAAGATTGAAAAATGTTACCAAAATTTCAACTTGGTAATGTCAAAAAGAAAAATGTCCCTTTCAAAATGAAATATTTTTGTTTTTAAATGTCAATTCAAAATTAAAATTTGTATTTCCTAACAAAAAATAAAATAAAACTTTCATTTGGATGAAATCACATTTTCTGACAGGAAAATGTTTCAACTGAAAAATTTCTACTTGCTCTATTTTTTAAGTGGGTATTGATGAAAATGTTCACAATAATGCATGAAACAATGTGAAATATTTACTTTCATATCAAAAACATATACACATTAGACTTTTTTTAACATAGAAGCCTTCCTTATTCAGTAGACAGCTTCATTATTCATGAGGAAAGGAACCCCCATTTCCTCAAAAACTTAGTGTAACTAAGCAAAATTTTATCTACAATGGTTCTATTTCTGAGATATTAATGAAATGTGTAAACCAACCTCCTTCTTCCACTTCTGCATTTTGATTAGTTTTAATATTTTTATTATGAATTTCTCAAACCTCTTCAGTCTATTCCATAGTGATAACTTAGGTACACAGAATGAGTATTATCTTTAAAACTTCTCTGGTATATGTATGGAATATGAATGCCTACAAAACTCAGAGGTAGAGTTTTAATATGAATAGAGTTTAATATGTAACTTGGTAAATATTTGTCAATGTTTGTATTGTGTCCAATTTACCAATATGTGTAATTTTCACATTTTTGGTCTAAGACCCAAAAACTTACCCCACCCCCAACAAAAAATAAAAAATTAAAAAAATCCTTCAACACAAAGTATTGTGGCATGTCAGGCCACGTCTACACTACAGCATAAAATCGAAATTATTAAAACTGGTTTTATAAAACTGGTTTGATAAAATCGATTTTACGCGTCCACACTAGGGCACATTAATTCAGTGGTGTGCGTCCATGGTCCTAGGCTACCATCGATTTCCGGAGCGGTGCACTCTGGGTAGCTCAGTAAAAGAATGAGACCAATAACTTCGATTTCCGTCCACACTAACCCTAAATCAATATAGTAATATCGATTTTAGGGTTACTCCTCTCGTTGGGGAGGAGTACAGAAATCGATTTTAAGAGCCCTTAAAATCGATTTAAAGTGCCTTGTAGTGTGGACGGGTACAGCGTTAAATCGATTTAACTCTGTTTAAATCGATTTAACGCTCTAGTGTGGACCAGGCCTAAGTGACTGGTCACAATAAAATTTTAAAAAGGTGACAGATGTTCAGCACTTCTGAAAACCAGGCCTCTTATTTAAATACATAGGTACCTAAATTTATAACTATTATAACTATTTTTAAAGATTTTTTTTAAAACCTAAAAAAATCCTCTAGTCTGACCTTAGTCTACATCTGTACACATCATAAACGTACCACTAGGTTAAAGGCAATTATCAATCCTTTCTGACAAGGGATCTAGAACTTACATAGCACAGCCTCCCCACCCCTCCCCGGTCACTCTGTCATTCAGTTTCATAAATACTAACATCCATCAAATACATTTCTTAAAGTGTGTTGGGGGGGGGGTTGAAACTCACTGGAGGCCACTATTACTCCCTAAATAATGATCAGAAGAGGTATTGTAATTAAAGATGCATCAAGGTAGATAGCAAAAATGAAAGTACCTGAATCACAAATTAGAATGAAAAACCACAATGGAAAATAATCCCCACTATCAGTGGGTTATCCACATGGTCTTCCTGTATCTTTTTTGAATTTTCTTTTGCTGATTTAGATGCTGTATCTCTGCTAGCAGAAATTTCTCTCTAGTCTGTGCTATGTACAGCTCATATATTTTTCTAAAACTGGCAGCAGGGAAAAGCAAAGGAGATGGTTCTCTGTTTCTGACAGTGACTGACTGAACTATTGCAGACCACCATCTACTGGTTATTAGAACATCATGGGATGAGCATGGTTCCCAAACGACCAGAATAAACAAAATACTTGCTGCCAGCTATTTTCACTTATGATTGAATATCTACTAATGCACAGGAAGCAAGACACGTACATGGTTATTTGCAGTACATGTCAGTTTGCATTGATTCCATGGATATGAATTTTGCAACAATTGCACATATTTAGTTCAATATTTTTAATGTGAGACCTGAACATGCACTTTAAAGAAACTAAGTGAATGCAGTGGTGATGTGTGAAAGTAATGAGCACTGGGTAAATCAGGGATACTCCACACAACAAAACTTTTGGTGGCCTCAGAATGCAGCCACCAACCAACTCTTGCTGATAGCCACTCTGAAAATTGTTCCTAAAATACCTTAGGAAAAACAAATAAATATGTACATATACATGTCCAAATCATTGTAATGTATTGTAGAGTTTCTTTTGCAGACTCAATAAAAATAATGTACAGTTGTCTCTATTCTTTACTGGACCAAAATAGAATAAAAACAAATAAGGTGCTTTGCATCTTATCTTTTTTTGTTGTTGTTGTTTCCTTTGCTTATTAGTTGTCCAAAAAAAAAAAAAAAAAGACTTGCTAGCTAGTAAGTCTGCTGCTGTGAAAAGCAGTACACCTCTACCCCGGTATAATGTGACCCGATATAACATGAATTCAGATATAATGCGGTAAAGTAGTGCTCCGTGGGGGAGGGGCTGTGCACTCTGGTGGATCAAAGCAAGTTCAATATAACACGGTTTCACCTATAATGCAGTAAGATTTTTTGGCTCCGAGGACAGCGTTATATTGGGGTAGAGGTGTATTTTTATGTTAATATCACTTTTCACAGCAGACTTACTAGCTAGCTGGGAGGCTCTGAAAAGTGATACTAACAAACATAAAAATATCAATTTTCATAGCAGACTTATTCAGATCTGGCGAGCGAGGGGACAAATTAATTCCTCAGTGTGGGGAGGTGGGTAAGGAGGCAGCAGATGCCAGGGCCAATGATGAGCTTATGGCCTGCACCACATGCCTTCTGGCTGGGGAGCCAGGGCCAGAGCCCGAATCCCCATAACCAGAGCCTGCCGCCCACTACCCCATGGCTGACGCCCAAGCCTAACTGCCCCCAGGAAGGTGCAAAGCTCACTGGCTGCCTGCTTCTCCAGAGTTTGTGGCTCCAGAGGGGGCAGGTCCCAACCCCTGCTGGTGGCCCTGGGGGAGAGTCCATTGTTTATCCCCCTCCTCCTCTCATCTCCCTCCTGGTTACTGCCCAGGAGGCTGTAGCCACAAGAAAATTCCTTGGTGGCCACATGCAGCATTTGAGAAACACTGCTCTTGCAAACAGTGCAACTTAAGGGATGGCTTATTTCATGGTTAAGACACTTTAGGGTATGTCTACATTGTACACTGCACATGAGTCTCTGGGACCTGGGCTTGTGGACATGGCATTTCCAAACCTGTGTTTGAGCATTCACACTGCACAATAAACTTGAGTTTACAATTGTTGGAGCCAGGTTTCACAGCCATGGTGACATGCACACGCTGTACTATGCAGACCTTCTGACTTGGATCTCGCTGGCTATGCATCCTCACTGGAAAATGACACTACCTGGACCTGAGTCACAGAGGAACTTGGCATATGACCCACCCTTCTAGTAGGATCCTAGGACCCATATCCTAAGTGCTTGCTGTCTCAAGTCAAGTTGATTTCTATGTGGATGGAAGGGAGTCTTGGGCTCAACCCTGAGACAAAGTCCAGGCTTAGTGTGCAGTGTAGACTTACCTTTAGAGTTAGATTCAAGGGATTTTGTAACTGTTCCCAGATCTGCTTAAGAGACCTTGTGTGATGTTTGTCAAATTATGTATGTCTACGTGTATTTAAGAGTGGTAGCCGTGTTAGCCTGTATCAGCAAAAAACAATGAGGAGTCCTTGTGGCACCTTAGAGACTAACAAATGTATTTGGACATAAGCTTTCATGGGCTAGAGCCCACTTCATCAGAAGCATGAAGTGAAAAATACAGGAACAAGTATAAATACATGAAAGGATGGGGGTTGCTTTACCAAGGGTGAGGTCAGTCTAACGAGATAAATCAATTAACAGCAGGATACCAAGCAAGGAAAAATAACTTTTGAAGTGGTAAGAGAGTGGCCCATTACAGACGAAGGTATGAGTAACAGTAGGGAGAAATTAGTAATGGGGAAATTAAGTTTAGATTTTGTAATGACCCAACCACTCCCAGGCTGTATTCAAGCCTAATCTGATGGTATCCAGTTTGCAAATTAATTCCACTTCTGTAGCTTCACGTTGGAATCTGGTTTTGAAGTTTTTTTTGTTGACAAATTGCTACCTTTGGGTCTGTTATTGAATGACCAGAGAGATTGAAGTGTTCTACTGGTTTTTGAATTTTATGATTCCTGGTGTCAAATTTGTGTCCACATCAGGAATATAACATACTTTCCACAATAACACTTCTAGCAGTGTTGGAACCAGTTTTCAGATATATTTATGATTGGGACTGTTAAACATATACTATTAAGTGAAATGGAGAAAAAAAACATTGAAAATTGAGGGTTTGAATGTTACTTGGACTTTTCAAAATGGTGTAATATTTCTAAATAAATAATTAAATTGAGAAAAAAGCCAAGCACACACTCTTCAGAACTTTGGAAACCCTTTTATTCTACAACTGGGCATTTTGAGCAATGAGAACGGGGACACCAATCTTTGGTGTGGCAAAATGAAGACTGCAAAATGTAGAATGAAAAATTCACATTTACTGTCATTAACTTGGCTAATCAATAGGGGCAACTCAGAAGAGCTGGGTAAGTCAGACATATTCTAGTGTGAATGAAAACAATGCAATTTAAAGGAAGCTGATGTCATCGTTAAGCCACTTTAGGGTATGTCTACACGGTACACTCAGCCTGGATCTGTGGGACTCCAGCATACGGACCTTGTGTTTCCAAGCCTGTGCTTGAGAGAACAACCTGTATTTTAGCTCTGGGCAATTGTGAAATTATAGTGTTGATGTATTAGATGTGCACCCGTCCTGGTTGCAGCTGGCTGGGGAGACCTGGGTAATAACTCAGTCTTCAGTGAAACTGTGATAAATGGAGGGGGGAAGGGTAGCTCCCTTTTATTGACACACTGCCAGCCAGTTACCTGTAAAATCCCTCTTGGTGTCTGTCTTCTGCTTGCTTTACCTGTAAAGGGTTTACAGGTAAAAGAAAGGGAATGGGCACCTTACCAAAAGAGCCAATGGGAAGGCTAGAACTTGTTTATAATGGGGTGGAAAAAAAGTCCTCTTTGTCTGTTCTCAAGAGGAGACAGGAAGCAGCAATGCTATAAGCAGGAATGCTGTGTAAAGCTTGAACCAGCTATAAAAATTCACCTTCCATACCTAGAAGAAATCATTGAACAGGGAATGTTTAAATAGACCTGATCAGGTTTATTTCTTTATTTTTGGATTGTGGATCTCCTCTGTGCTAAACCCCAGGTGCTTTTTGTTTGCTTGTAACATTAAAGCTGGACCCCCAAGAAAGCTATTCTTGGTACTTAATTTTTGGAATTGCTCTATTAAAATCTAGCAAAAGTCTCAGTTCCAGATGTATTTTCTTCCTTTTTGTTTCTAATAAAATTTGCAACAGCTAATTTCCTTTGTTTCCTTTCTCAGCTCTTCCCCAGAGGGGAGTGAACAGGCTTGAGGGTATCCCACAGGGAGGAATTCTTAAATACTCCTTCCTGGGATCAAAGGGGTTATTTTGCATTTGGGTGGTGGCAGTGTTTACCAAGCCAAGGTCAGAGAAAAACTGTAACCTTGGAAGTGTAATGCAAGCCTGGAGTGGCCAGTATTAATTTTTAAAATCCTTGCAGGCCTCCACCTTCTGCACTCGAAGTGCCAGAGTGGGGATTCAGCCTTGACAGGAAGTATACAGTCAGTTTACAGCCGCTGAGGATTTGAGCTAGTGTATTTTGTTTGGTGACAATCCAGAATATTTGTAGCAGTTTAATTCAATGTTTAGCAAATAAAGTTTTAGCTGATTGCATGAATCTTCTTTTGATGTAAAAATGGGGGATTTTTCTCTCTCTGTCTCTGTGAATGTGTATCTATACAGATATATAATATACTTTTACTTTTAAAAGTAAAAGTTTAATTCCTATTTGAGGGCCAAAAAAAAACAAGAAAAGAAAAAAAACATGAAAATCCACAGCCATAAGGGGACATTTCTTTTTTATACATGATTAGAGAGTTGTTACTATTAAGTATTTTACAATAATACCTGTTTCTCTGATACTACTTCATTATCATAGTTTGTTTAGAATTTGTGAGTAACCTCTAAGAGGCAATTAGGCAGTGAGTGCCATCCTTTGGGGTACTAGTTACCACTGCCTTGGCTTTACCAATTGAGGCACAAAACAAAGGCATCAGACACTTCAAGATAATGATTCGGTAAGCAAAAGCAAGTATGTTTGCTTGTAACGTGTGGCACCAAGGGTTGACAAATTGCCAAAGACTATCTTGACTGAGAACCTGAAAGAAATGTTAGCAAGGAAGATTTTAGGACAGAACAGTGAGGATGAAGCTAGAGAGGCAGCCACTCCCAGCATATTAGATCTAAACTGAGATAATTAAATATTCCCCCAGTAAGGGACACAGGGCAAAACTGATGCATTATAAGGTAAATGCAGAACCTGGGAACAATACACGATGGCCGAGAAAGAGATCAGGCAACTCTAATTACTTGTTCTGTGTCAGTTGCATGCACCATTAAGACTAAACAGTGAAAAACAGATTACAGAGACACTGTCGAATTTACAATCTTATACTGTACAAATTGTCTCCAGATCCTAGTAATGCTATAGAAAATATATATATTTATCTATTTAGTCTTTTTTTATATAATCTGTTTCACTTTCTTATTTTCATGCTTCAATGTTTGGATTTCAAACACTACAGGGGAAATATTTTGTGGAAATATTTTGTTTTCAGGGGCGAGGAGAATTATGATGCACCACCAAATTGGATAATTAAATTTGCTAAAACTAAACCAGTTTGTTGTTCTTAGGGGAAAAACTGATGAGCCCAATCTAGTTTTGTGAAATATATGAGTTTTAGGGAAGCCTTGTTATCTTGTTATTACCCTTAATTAGTGTTCTTGTTTGTTGAGATTTTGAGATCTGCATTTTGTTGGGATGCATATCTTTGTCTTCTCTATCTTCTTCCATCTCATGAAACTTGCGTGATCCAAACTCAACACATAGAAAGTTTAGTTCTTGCCATTTTGATATTATTTACTTCCTATATCTGTCAGTCACCACTGAGATATATTTATGAATTTTATGAAATTTTACTTTGGCATTCTCTCCAATATCATTTCAGCTCTGCGCTGCAAACTACGTCTTTGGGTCTGTCATATTTCACCTCATCCTATAGCTTGCTGCTTATAGAATGTACTATTATGCAGTGCAGTAGCAACAATACATGTTGTCAATATGTCCTCATCTATGAACCAATAACTCTTTGTACCAGTGGTTGGCAATCTTTGGTAAGCGGCCCATTAGGATAATCCGCTGGCGGGCCACAAGATATTTTGTTTGTTGACTGTGGTTTGTTATTCCTGGTCAACAGGAGCTTTGGGAAGAGGTGGGCCACAGGGACGTGCTGGCTGTCGCTTCTCACAGCTCCCATTGGCCAGGAACAGTGAACCACAGCCACTGACAGCTGCGGGGGGCCTTGTCTGCGGACAGTCAAGATAAACAAAATATCTCGCTGCCCGCCAGCAGATTACTCTGATGACTCGTATACTGAAAGTTGCCAATCCCTGCTTTGTAGCATTGGAATCTCTTCAAAGGCCACTTGAGGGAAAAAACAAGTGGGCAGGTCTGTGAGGTAACTGAAATCAGCAGTGTGATAAACAAGATTAGCAGAGAGTCAATATGTGTCTTTGAGAACTACTTCACCAACTTGCCCCCTCTGGGAGACAACAAAACTAACTCCAGGAATGAGCATTAAGAACTCTTGGTATAGCGCTCCAAGATAATCTCTTTTTGAGGACTTTTCTTTTTACAGAAAGTTCCATAAAGGAAGTGAAAATAAAATATACAACTCAATCCATCAGTGGACTGCAATAGTCAATCTGACTGCAAGCAGTTGAAGCTTAGATGCATTTTATAATAACTTATTCTTTTCTATCACTAATAAAGCTTGTTCTGTGGAATTTCAATGTTTTGTGTATGGAAACACTGTGTGTGGAATCAGAGCTGGCATAAGTAAATCTAGAATCACTGGCACAACCATGAGATTGGTGCTATTGTACAGCTTTGTTTCTGGGGGTTAGGTGGGGAAGGATTACCAACTGCCTATAGAACTCCTAGCTGTTGGAGTCCTGATCCCATACATTTGGCATCCACCCTGAAGTAATTCTGAAATTAATTCTTCTGTATCTTAATTATTGTCTGTGATTCAAGTACATTATTACAGAGACCAGTTTTTAATTTTTCCTATCTGCCACTCAAACATAGGAGTTTATAGCCCTACCTTGGGTGGATTTTACCTGTTGTTAACAGATATCTGAGAGGCCTATCTCTGATTTACACTTTAACACCCATATTGCTTGTTCAGCCAATGAAATCTCCCAGAATTTGAAATTCCTTGCAAATTAGTCTCCACTTAATATCTTAAAAGAGACCTTTATGCTCCTTCACTCATCATGGTAGTTCACACTAAGAATGAAAACTTCCCCACACAGCCACAATTAATTGTATCTAGCAAATTTTTCAGGCACTCACCTTGTGAAAATAATTGGCTTCCTATCCACCACATTCACACCACTAAGTGCACATGGTGGGCTTTCAGACTTTGGGCAGTAAGATGATTCTTTGGGACTTCTGCATACTTAACTAACCTTTTTAAATAAGAGACTCAACTTCTTCCCAATGTTCTGCTGTAGAAGTGGAACTGACTCATTTGTGATGGGAGCCCAGATACAGTTTGCAACATTTAAATATGATTTCCAAGGGACAATTATCTTTATAAGTGGAAAGCTCTGTCTACATGCAATCTGACTAATTAAAACATTTATTAGTATGTAAGATAAATATTATCCACTACTGTAGAGTGGTAGAAACAAAGACAGAAGAGATAGGGACCAGATTTTCAAAAACACTCAGCAATTCCTGACATTCTCAGTAGGAGCTGCTGGACTATTAGTGCTTTCAGGTAAGTGTCTAAATGGGAGAAAAAAAAACTCTTGACAATCTGATTCCAGTTCTGGGTGATGAGCACTTTTGAAAATTGGGTCCTGAATGACTTGAACTAAGGCCACAAAGAGAGTCAAGTGCAAGGCTAGCATGAGAATGCCAAGATAATTTGCTCTCAATTACACATTTTAAAAAGGCTCCTTCTCACATTTCGAAGATGCTGCTCTAGTTTGACCTTTGTTTGAGGTTATTTCTTGGGTGGTTCCAAGAATGGGTAACTATGGGTGAGGGGGAAGAGAATAGAAAAAAGATGATAAAGATGTAGTACACAGCAGTGGATGTCACTTTTTTGTGGCTGTATTCTGACGTGGGTTGCTCCCAATCTTTTCTATTGAATCTGTTCCACTGTGTATAAATAATTAAATATTCATTGGAGCAGCGGAACTAGACCCTGAGCATATGTCTACTCTGATATTTTAAAAAAAAACATAGCATTGAGTCTCAGATCCAAATCAGCTAACTGACACTCACAGGGCTCTGGCTACGGGGGGCTAAAAACAGCAGTGCAGACGTTTAAGCTCAGACTGGAGGCTGGACTTTGACATTCAACCCCCTCATGGGGTTGCTGAGCCCAAATGTCTACACTGAAACTTTTAGCACCATATCCTGAGATATTGTGAAGTAAATTGGAATGAATAATTGCAACTGAATTGTAGATTTAAAAAAAAAACACTTCAATTTCTTATTCATCATTCTCTCAATAGCAGTGCTAGTAGAATTTTTTTCATCAACTCAAGCCCAAGCCCAAGTCAGCTGATCCAGGCCAGCTGAGGTTGTGCTGTGTATTTTTTATTTCTGGTTAGATATATCAATTGATCAGTAGAGGAGTTGGCTCATCTACAGAAAGCCAACTGGGTGGGATTTTAAGGTAGTTGCAGTTTAGGCAGCACCACAGTTCCCAGGCTGATCCCAACAGCTGTGCCCCAAAACTTAGAGGGCTCATGCAGTGGTTTCACAGGTTCTATAGGCTAGACATGTAGTAAGAATGGAGACTGTGAATAACCTATGGTCAGTGGAGCACATAATGAGAGACTTTAAGTGATCAGTTTATAAAATTAGTATGTGTTCAAGGCCGTTTTTGCAAGGATAATGGTTTGAAATTTCATTTAAAAAATAAAGCTTCATTCGACCTTTACTTTTGCAGGTACCCAAAATCATGGATGGGGTCAGAATGTTTGTGAACTTGAAATGCTGCCCCTAGTAATCAGTATGGGAGAATATTAGAGCTGCATAAAATTGTATTTATGAGTTGATGAAAAAAATTCTACTAGCACTGCTATTGAGAGAATGATGAATAAGAAATTGAGGTGTTTTTTTTTTAATCTACAATTCAGTTGCAATTATTCATTCCAATTTACTTCACAATCCCTGTCGCTGTTGTTTTTTGTCTATGAAGTTCATTCTTAGACAGGTGCTTGTGTGTCAAATGATTTCTGATTTCTTATATTTTGGAGATCTGCAATTTTATTATTTGCTGATTTTACAGCACACTCCAAGTTGTTCAATGCAATGACAACTCCTCTGTTCATGCCTTCTTTCATTGCTGAAGAATATTATTTTATACCACAAGGTTAATGCTCCCTAATGTATGCAGATCTCTATATTACACCTCCCACGTATGCCTCAACTTCTAACAATGTAAAACGCAGCATCATTCAGTCTAACTGTGCAGTTCCCATCACATCAATTTGATAGGAACGTTACCCTAGGTGACTATTAAAGGGAAGACTGAATTCAAAATGAACATATTGACTTTCAAGGTGCTTAACTATGTCTCCTGAATAAATTTCCGACTTACTAACCCGTATCTACCATGGCTGATTTCCAAATTCCTTAGTGGGAATATACTTCAATTTGTATGTCTGTTTAAAAATATTCAAGACTATTTTTTCACTTGGTTTCAGTAAAGACTTTAATGTTTTCACATTTATCAGATTTCTGTGAGTCTTCAACTTTGAGCCTTCCAATCAAAATTAATACCTGATATTTAAAAAGAGTAAGTAATTCTTTAACCATTTTTTCTTGGTTATAGAACATCTGCTTCAGTGTTATATAACATGTGTATTCAAACAATTTTTTTATAGTTATCACTATATTTTATCTACATTTTGTGAGCCCTATCCTAGATCTGTGAGAAACCCTAATAGGTCAGATGTATTGGATGTATATCCAAGATTCCCTTTCTTTTCCATCTAAATAACAGCAAAGGCAATTTGATTTATTGAATTTAAAGATAAAGCAAATCTTTGTGGGTTAGAAACATTAGTGCAGGGCTCTGGTTAACTTCTTCTCTACTTCCAGAGGCTATGTGAACTCCTGATCCATAACACAACTACTTAATATTTGGGAAACATAGATAAGAGAGTTTTATTTAGAGTGAACTGGAAACATATAAATCAGGAGTCGGCAACCTTTCAGCAGCAATATGCCAAGTCTTCATGTATAGACTCTAATTTAAGGCTTCACGTGCAGGTAATACATTTTAAGGTTTTTTAGAAGGTATCTCTATAAGTCTATAATATATAACCAAACTACTGTTATATGTAAAGTAAACAAGGTTTTCAAAGTCTTTCAGAAGCTTTATTTAAAATTAAATTAAAATGCAGATCTTATTAGTTTAGTGTGATCCTTGCCCTTGTTTTTCCTTGCTGAGTTTTCCAATGTCTGGTGGCATGTATTTGGATACTTTAAGCTGCACACAGGCTTCTGAGCAATCAGTTGTTAACCTGCTGGAACCCCAGATCGGCAGCTGAGGTGAGTGGAGCTGGCAGCTGGTAGGGCTGAGCAGGGCCGGAGACCTGGATCCTGACTGGCAGGGAGCCTGCGCTGGAACTTCAACTGAAAGCAAGGTGAGTGGGGATACAGCACGGACCTCAGCTGGCAAGGGGCTAGCAGCCAGAACCCCAGAGTGGCAGCGGGCTGAGTGGGTCAGCCCACCCAGCTCTGGGGGTTTCGGCGATGGGCTGAGCATCTCCGCCCGTCCCCACTCTGGAGTTTCAGCCTCTGGCTCCTGCCAGCTGGGGTCTCAGCCCACTGCCAGCCTGGGGTTTCTTCACCCAGGCCAGCAGCAGGCACTGAGTGGGACCGGCGGTGGGTCCTGGCTGGCAAGGGGCCAGCAGCAGGAACTCCAGAGCGGCGGTGGGCTGAGTGGCTCATCCCGCCCCACTCTGGAGTTTCAGCCACTAGCTCCTGCCAGCCGGGGTCTCAGCCCACTGCCAGCCTGGGGTTCCTTCACCCAGGCCAGCAGAGGGTGCTGAGAGGGACCAGAAGTGGGATCCCAGCTGGCAAGGGGCCAGCAACGGGAACCCCAGAGCAGCGGCGGGATGAGCTGCTCAGCCCACTGTGCGTGTTACCAAAAATCAGTTTGCATGCCACCTTTGGCATGCATGCTGTAGGTTCCTGACTTCTGATATAAATTGATGAGACATAAAACAAACATCCCAAACTGCTGTTCCTGTTTAAGATCCCATAGTACTTTTAATACTCCTCTCCCCCTCAATTCCAATGCTGGTAATTACATTTTTCCTAACTATTTTCAATTGGATACTTTCCTTTCATAAATTATTATGTAGTTTCTCTGTATGCTGTTGTATAGATGACACATTCCACCAAATAGATCTTTGTGATTCAATGGAGAGTTAAGTGATTTCTTTATATGTAGGCATTTGGGATTATTTTGGGTGAAAGGTACACATAAATAATGGATACTATTTTCTACGATATAAATGAAAACATTACTGTGTTTTGACCATGTTTGAATAGGTGGGCATTTATGGTATCACACTGCACCAGGTGAGTACTGGTGTGGATTGTATTTAATGAACTAGTAACAGCACAACCATGAGAGCATGCTACAGTGTGGCTCAGATCTAGTGACTACATCACTCTTCTGTAAACAGTGGTGATATTCAGTTGCAGCTGTGTCATTGTATTTATTTCAGAGGAGGAGTTGGCGTTTCATAGCTTATATCTATTGCTAGCCACAGAGACCTTAAAACTGATAAGTTCAAGAAGCAATGGCATGAAGGCAGTCAGTGATACTCACTAGCCCAGAAGCAACATGTTAAAGGTTATATTCATTATGTCACACTATGTCTACGAGGCTGGAAGTTACAAAATGTCAGATAACAATTAATGTGTACCAATGATGATACTAATGAATAGTGGCAAAGAATGCTGGTTTTGATTCACAGCAAATGACACTACTAGATATGTTTGTGTAAACACAGAAAGAAAGATGAAAAAGGGCTAGTCTGCCAAATACCATTTTATAGTCCCAGATTACCTTTTTTCTCTTTAAAAGTGTATTTAATACTAAAACTCCACCTGATCTATCAGCCAGATTTGGAAAAAGTTGGTTCTATAATTTTAAATTTATGTTAAAATTTGGTAGAATTTTTTTTATCAGTGTATCCTTAACTAGGTTGAGAGAGAGCTTGAACTGGAAATAATTTTAGTTTGAGTACCACTAAACTAAAACATGGTTGATCATAACTAATACTGTAAATTACTGTATTCAGAGAGCTACAAAAAAACAAACCCTCCTCTACAAATAAAGAAAGAAATGTTCTGGGTGCATAAATGTGTTTTCTTTCATCATGTTTCAGCAAGACTTTAATCTTGTACCTAACTTTAAGCACACGAGTAGTCTCATTATCTTCAACATGAATCCTTATGGGCTAGATCAGGGGTGGGCAAACTTTTTGGTCTGAGGGCCGCATCGAGTTTTGTAAATTGTATGGAGGGCCGGTTAGGAGAGGGAGTCATGGCCCAGCATCCACCTCCTATCTGTCCCCTCCCGACTTCTGCCTCATCCACCCCCTTGTTCCCTGACTGTCCCCCCAGAACCCCTGCCTCATCCACACACACCCACTCCCTGTCCCCTGACTGCCTGCCACCCTATCCAACTGCTCCTCTCATTCCTGATGGCCCCCCTGGACCGCTGCCCCATCCAACCACCCCTTCTCCCTCTCCCCTGACTGCCCCTGAAACTCCTGCCTCTGACTTTCCCCTGCCGCCCCATCCACCCCCCTCCTTCCTGAATGCCCCTCTGGACCCCTTCCCCCATTCAACCCTGTTCCACTCCCAACCACTATCCACACCCCCACCCCCAACCACCACCCTGAACTCCTCTGCCCTCTATCCAACCCCCTCTGCTCCCTGACCCCTTACTGCACTGCCTGGAGCACCGGTGGCTGGTGGGATTACAGCTGCACCACCCAGCTGGAGCTGGGCCACACCGCCACCACCACCATGCAGCACAGAGCACTGGGTCAGGCCAGGCTCTGCAGCTGTGCTGCCCCAGGAGCTCACAGCCCTGCTGCCTACAGCCTTGCGCCGGCAGCGGAGCGAGCGAGTTGATGTTGCAGGGGAGGGGTGACAGCAGGGGAGGGGCCAGGCACTAGCGGGCCATGCAGGATGGTCCTACCGGCCAGATGTAGCCCATGGGCCGTAGTTTGCCCACCTCTGGGCTAGATCCACAAAGCAGACTTAGGTTGATCATTGCAAGATCCTGCTGCTTAGTGGGATTCATTGCCTCGAATTAGGAGTCTAGGTTCCATATATAAAGCATGGGGAGATTTAGGCACCTAAAAATGGGATTCACGAAAGCCAGCATGCTGAGTAGGGAGCTGCCTAAACGCTAGCCAAATAAAAATGCTGAGCACAGGAGGATGGCCTCAGGCCCCTAACTCAAAGGAAGTTAGATGATGCCCTTCACTTGGCATTTGTGGATGTAAACCCTTTCTTGAAGTCAAGTGGGGCAGGAGCTTTAACTCTCACCTCTGCTTTATGTGCCTTAGCCACCATGATGCAGGGTATTCTACAGTGGGATTCTCTCACTCTCTTCTGTGGAAACTGTTCTACACTGTATAAATAATTAAATAGTCACTGGAGGACAAAATTGAACCAGGGTCTCCCAGGTGAATGCCTACACCGCTAGGTTATAGAGTTGTTCTTTCACTCTTTGGCGTAATGAATATTGAAATATTTATACAAACTGGAAGAGCTTCAAGAGGACACACTCAGAACAACTTATTCCCAAATAGCTTATAGCGCCGTGGCTAGGGCACCCTCCAAGAAGGTACAAAACCTGGACATGTGTCCTCTGTTCAGCATCAAGTAGGTTTGAATCCCCATTCTATATCTCCCACCTGATGGTTGAGTTCTCTATCCACTTTGACATATTTTTTTTTAAATAATAAAATAAAAAGAAAAAAGGAGCAGCAGCAGCAGCACCACCTTGTGTGAAGCCTCATCTGTGAGGCATACTCTGAACGCACGTGCCAAATTGAGCCCTGCAGGCAAGACAAACTGGGGAATGGCTACTTTATGAATCCTGCTGGGGTTTAGAAGTGAGCTAGTTGCTAGACATTAGGACCTCCACAACAATGAGTATGTTCACTAGCAAGAATTTAGGGAATTTTAGGGGTTAGGCAGCAGCTGAATGGGGGATTTGAGGATCTAAATTTAGGATGTAAGGGGCCTAAATCCCTTTGAGGATCCAGCCCCTTCTGCTTAAATGTTAAGATGTGCTTAAATACTTTCCTTCCTTTGGTATTTTTGTTAAAGATGATGTCAATTACTTTCAAGCTTTACATAAATCTTTGATTTTAAGCCAAGTTTGAGGTTTCTAGCTTAACACCAAAAATATGAGAAAGTTAGGTACAGCTAGAAATGGTGGTAGTGGATTTCAGCCGAAAGTTGGAACTCATTTCTCACTGTAATGTAACAACACCCATAATAATATATTCTTTAAAACACCCACATGTTTAGAAATGCTTAATTAAGTTGCCAATCCTGTAAGAGAAATAGTTTATAAAGAAAATTATATAGTATCTACACTGATATCCTCAGTATATCAGTCTGAGACTGTTACAACAAAAATAATAAAACCTTAAAAATATGGTTTTCTAATGGAAATGCTAAAAGATATTTAATGTCATCACTGCTGCTCTATTAATGAAACAAGAAATGGGCTTGAAGTAATGGCATTCTAAAAACAAAGTTGATTTACAGGGAAGTGTGATACATGAATAATCCACAATATTTTTTTAAAAAAATCTGTCTTTTTATAATTAGTACTGGGGAAAGTGTTACTAATTAATACTTAGGTTCGTAACAAACACAACCAAAACCAATCAATAGCAAATAATATTAAAATGGACATACTTGCATATGAAAACAATGTCTGAAAAGACCACTCAAAAGTTAAAGACTATAATGAGTTAGTTTTTACAAACATCCCAATAAAGTTACAACTACTCATATAAAATTCTGTTAAGGACCAGTTAATCCATTAATGTTTGATTGTAGTTTTCAGGTATATATTTTCCAGGTTACAGTATTTCATAGATCACAATGCAGTCTGCAACCATTTACTTAGGTACTTAACTTTACTGTTATGAGTAGTTCCACTGAAATCAAGTGCATAAAATGTCTGCAGGTTTGAGGCCTTACTCTGAATTATTATGAGCTCAATTATCATGCTCCTAATCAGGCAAAAGTTCACGGTCTTCAGCTAGGTTGTGCCCTTTAATCATTAGTGCATCTACTTAATTGAGGAACATGTATATTCAGTATCTACAAATATATACATGGAGTTCTGAAAAACAGATGATCATTCCAAACCCTCCAAACAATCCTCTGTCCCCTCTTGCCTCACCTTTTTCACCCTTTAGAATCAAGGCTAGGTTGGTTAATTGTAACTAGTCAGATAACTCATGCGATTTTGGTTTTAGTTCCCTGATCGGCTGAAAATACGCAGTGTGTTCAAAGTTGTTAGAAGAAACTATTTTATCTCATTTGCCATCAGGAAGTGGCTGATTTTTGTCTACTCTTCTTGAATCACAGAAAAAGGGAGTCACTGTGTGCTGCAGCTCATGTGCAGGTGAATCACTGAGTTCTCCAACTCCAAAGGTAATGCAGAATTTGAAGATCAATTCATATACTGAAGATGCTGGGACCAGTACATAGGTCCTTCTCAGAGGTAGAGAAAAAAGGATATCCCCAGGTGGGTGTGGTGTGAAGGAATATTGTGGGATGTGTGAGGACAGGATCAAATGGCCTTGTGGGGTCTTTTCTTCATTTTAGGTCGTTCATATGTATGCATGTTTCCATTGTGGTTTGACTCACTTACTGTGTGCTTGTATGCAGTTTGGCTACATTTATGTTTGCATTTAAAAAAAAAATCTAACTATAGAATACAGGTTGTAAAAATCAGTAAAACTGTGTGTATACTGTCAAATCATTGTGGTAAACAGCTGCCTAATGTGCTGCCAAATTATGAAACTAAGAGCTAACAAAAGCAATAACTATTACACTCTTGGCCTTCAAATTGCTTCCTTTGAACTAGCTGCCCTGAATTTCAGTTTGAAATCACATGGATGCACATGGATGTTTCTGAATAGCTTCCCTCCTAAAACATTGATACATCCCCAGGACCTCTATTGGGAAGAGGGACAAGGGCAGTGCAAGATGTGGATCCTGTTAGGAAGGATGCAGTAGTGAAGATACCCACTTTGATTACCATTGCCTAGCCACTTGCATTCCTAGGTTCTGAACATCTGTCTTTGTCTGCAAAATTGCAGCGAGTGGCTTGTATGCCTTTCCTAAAGTATTGCTGGCATTCCTGGGCATTTAGGTTCTAGGTCTGCCTGCTCTGCATGGTCAAGATGAGTGAAAGCAGCTGCAAAGCACTGGGAGAATGGGTGTCAAATGGGCAACTGCTGTTTCTTCCTTTCCCCTCACTTATAGTTTTGAACACCTTAGTGCTTCTGATGGCCCTCTGAGCTCTGACCTGCCTGTATTATAGGGAATGAAGTCTTCAATGTGCAGTACCTAGTGGACATTTCTAGTCACTTACAAAGGTACAACTTGAATTCATGCATCCCTGACTCCTTCTATCCCTATTTGACTTGTCTACAGCTGTAATTTTGGTGTTTGAGTGTAAAATCTAGGTGGTGTTCTGACTCTTTCTTTACATTTCTTCTCTAGCCAAAATTGCCATTTCTGCATGAAATTTCAAATGCACCAAAAAAAATGTGTGTGTGAGAGAGAGAGAGAGAGAGAGAGAGAGATCATTAGGATTAATGTAAAGAAATAAGAAATATGCCAGAAAGAAACACACACTGTTTGCAAATAGTGAATTAAAAAAGCCATAACAAGACAAATGAGAATGTAATTGCCACAGTTTGTGTTGATGCTTTGCTTGGACATTTTATTGTTTTAAGAAAAATAATGCATCTGAAAAGAAATTTTCAGTATTAAAATATGTGCTCTTTACCTTGAGTCAAGAACAGTTGACTCTGCTGTCCTTTCTGCTGTGCCAGTGAAATTCAGTCTTGGTCTGGCATTGTGCCTTGACACTACAAAACTTCAAAGCACATATACAGTTCAGTGAGGTAATTGACAAGGGACACAGCTACTTTGTGAAATTGGTCCGATGCACATGCAAATTGGACATTTATGTGGAAAATATGGCTAGCTGGGTGTTTGTTTGCATGTTCATTGTGCCCGTTTGTGCATAAAGTTAAAGTATTGTACACACAAAGATAGGTAGGTACATGCAAAATGGCTACATGATTGAGCTGTACAGTTTAAAAATCTGACTGTCTAGTTCTGTTGGGGAATAAATAAGTTAAAACTATGTTCAAAGGTTTTAAGAGTTAAATACCCATTTCAAATAATACCCACAAATTTCAGATGCTTTTTCTGAACATCCAGTATTGCCAACAATGTGGTGGTATTGTGAGTGTTACTGGGCCAGTTTTGGGGGTTCTTCAGATAAAGTATAATAGCAGCCGAGGAATTTTGTACAAGTTATCTGAATTTCCATTATGGCCACCAGAGGCCGCTGTACTATTTGTTCTTCCTGCAATACTCAGACACTCCTTTGCTCACTGAGCAGGGCAGAACTTCAGTGCATGAAAACTAGCTTAATCTCTGAGCTCAATTGAAGGGGCCTCTCCAGCCTCACTAGAGTACAAGAAGGTAAAGGCTTGGGCAGATCTTTCCTCTTCTGGATGTAGTCAACAACGTTCAACAAGGACAAGTGCAGAGTCCTGCATTTAGCACGGAAGAATCCCATGCACTGTTACAGGCTGGGGACTGACTGGCTAAGCGGCAGTTCTGCAGAAAAGGACCTGGGGATTATGATGGATAAGACGCTGGATATGAGTCAGCAGTGTGCCCTTGTTGCCAAGAAGGCTGATGAAATATTAGGCTGCATTAAGAGGAGCGTTGCCAGCAGATTGAGGGAAGTGATTATTCCCCTCTATTCGGCACTGGTGAGGCCACATCTGGAGTGTTATGTCCAATTTTGGGCCCCCCCAGTACAGAAAGGATGTGGGCAAATTGGAGAGAGTCCAACAGAGGGCAACGAAAATGATAAAGGGGCTGGAGCATAAGACTTGTGAGGAGAGGCTGAGAGAACTGGGCTTATTTAGTTTGCAGAAGAGAAGAGTAAGGGGGGATTTGATAGAAGCCTTCAACTACCTGAAGGGTAATTCCAGAAAGGATGGAGCTAGTCTGTTCTCAGTGGTGGCAGATGACAGAACAAGAAGCAACGTTCTCAAGTTGCAGTGGAGGAGGTCTAGGCTGGATATTAAGAAACACTCTTTCTAGGATTGTGGTGAAGCACTGGAATGGGTTACCTAGGAAAGTGGTGTAATCTCCATCCTCAGAGGTTTTTAAGGTGTGGCTTGACAAAGCCCTGGCTGGGATAATTTAGTTGGGATTGGTCCTGCTTTGAGTGGAGGGTTGGACTAGATGACCTCCTGAGGTCCCTTCCAACCCTGATATTCTATGATTCTGTGATGGTCAAGGGACAGTGAGGGAGCCTGCTGTGGGTAAGCAGGGGGTTCAGAGAATCTGCTGGCAGGAACCCTTTGGGGTATGTGGAAGTAATGGGCTGGAGAGTTATCTGAGCAGCTGGAGAGAAGATGAGGGAGGGAAGTGTCAGACCAGGTACATACGTGACCTAGGGTCAGCATTTTTGTGTGTATGCACTTTGCATACTTTTAAGGTTGTATTTTCAAACTGTAGTTGTTCCACTCATGCACAGTGGGGGTGGGCAGAGGGAGTTAAAAATCCACAAGATAAATTGAAAAAATAATTTATTCTTTATTATTATTTTATATATTATTTATTTACAAAAAACACAATCCCATGTTTTTAAGGCCAATCTTGTGATTTTTGTGGGTTATGACTGTAGAGGTTGGCAATACTGATAACCTGACTTTTTGAATCCAGATTTTTTTAAAGGGGTAAAAAACAAACAAAAAAGCAATTGAAAATCACTGTGTGAAACATTGTATGTAGTATTGTTGTAGCTGTGTCAGTCCCAGGATATTAGAGACAAGGTGGGTGAGGTAATATCTTTTATTAAACCAGCTGAAAAGCTTGTTTCTTTCACAAACAGAAGTTGATCCAATAAAAGATATTACTTTACCTTGTGTGATGTGAAGAAATTTGAAACCAGATGCAGGAGAGATACTATAAATGTGAGGGTGTGTAATAGAAGGTAGGCTAACCAGCATAGTCATCAAGCATAGGAAATAGGGTTGCCAATTTTGGTTGGATGTATTCCTAGAGGTTTCGTGATATGACATCTTTAATTCCTGGAAACTCCAAGAGAATCTTGGAGAGTTGGTAATCCTATTGGGAAGAGCATGGGTCTCTCTCGTGTTTCTCTGCATAATATATTCAGTGATTTTACCTTGATCAGAACGTAGCATGTTCAGTTATGTAGTAGCTATTGTGGAATTCCATCTGGTTAAGTGAGTTAAAGATTTTACTGTATGGGAGCAGAAGTCACACAAGCTTCCCTGGAATCTAAGTCATCCATACCTTGTAGTATCAACAGCTCAGATGCCCTGACAAATAATCTATTGGAATAGCTCATACTATACAATGTGATATGAAGGTAGAGTCAATAGCTGGTGATTCCACCTTAGAGCAATTAAATTTAGTTTAATCATTCCTAAAAATGAATTTCTTCCTTCTTATCCTCAATTTTCTTTTTTATTTTCATAAAATACATTAAATCATAACTGCTCATATAGGTTCTATAGCAAAGGAATGACACTAATAGCAAATGTATGCATATCCACTTTTTTTTTAAGAGAGAGAACCACAGATGCTGTTGTGATAAATGTTTACAAACTTAACAATTCATTTGAATGAAGTTGTAATTTAATTGCTTACCACATTGCTCGGAATGTGTCTGAAATGGTTTGAATGTTGGGAACATTGTCAATTTTGACACACACACACTTTTTAAAAATTGTTATTATTTTAAGCAATAGCTGGTAGTATTGACAAGTTATTTTGTGAGACCTACGTATGAACCTTATTACTATTTTTGTCCATGAAGAAAAAAGCTCAAACCGAAGTTCCAGATCTGAACTCCTCTAGACTTACATGTTTAAAATCTGGATCTGAATTTTGTAGTCTGCACCTATCTTTTTGTTTCTGTTAATGTCTTATTGCTTTATTGATTATCACTTTTTGGGTCAGGGTAAGTACTGGATGGAAAAATGTACCATAGCTTTAGTAGAGCAATCTATGTTGTTCTGCATTTGTTTTTTCACACAGTTTTCATGGAAGTTCTGCATTAAGGTCTAAATCATAGACCCAGATGAGATGGATATATAGAAAGACAATGGAATGGCCATAGAATTACTCTAGGGAGGCTATTTTAGTCCAATGGCTGGAGAAGCCTTAGCGAGACCCACACAACAGCAGACTTTTTTCTTAGAGCTGAATTTTGACTAAATCAAAACCATATCTGTGTGTGAGAGAGAGAGTTTATATATTTCACCTATATTGAAAAATAGCTTTTCAGTACAAAAAAGTTTTATGTTTCATTACAAAACGTTGGTTAAAAAACCTTCTACACAAAACGAAAAATGCATCTTTCAGATCTTGTGAAATGAAACAGCTTTGGAATTTTGCAGTTTTCTGTGAAATACTTTTTCTTTTAAACTGGCCCAGCTGTGCCCCATTCCCCTTATCCCTGCAGGAGTTCACATGCAGTGAGATACTATACTATGCATGGCGAGCACACCACATATCCCATCTGTAGTGGAACTGCTCCAGTTCTACTGCCTGCGAAACGTCTGCACTTGAAGATGTGTGGGCTGGATTTTCCCTAACAATGGTAGTGCACAAAGCTGACAGAGCAGAGTTTAATTTTCACCAAGCTGAATTGCAGTACTGTCACAGAACATTGCTCCAACATCTAGCCAAACGTTCTTATAGAAAAGCAGTAAACAAGTCTCTTATACTCACTTTTCTAATTATGGCTCTAGGTTTAAATATCAGCCCTGCTGCCTGTAAAGGAACAAAACCCAGGTGTAGAGTGGGTTCAGTTCTGCTGAAGTTAATAGTTTCACTCACAACCACCAGGAACTTGGCCCCAATTTTTTAAAGTAGCTAATTACCAGGAATAACTGAATATCGCTTGTTGCCACCTGTCTTTAAGTGCTTATAAAACTTTAGAAAATATGAAAATCTTCCAAAGTACATTTCAAGATCATTTTAGAAATATTAAAAATTGATTATTACAGAAAACTTTAGTTACCTAATCTAAAACCTACTCTGATTTCCTAAGACCCATGAATCTATGCAAATAGCCTGCTAGACAAATGCTGAGGAGTTGATAGAGAGAAATAAGGGTCAGTGGGTTCCTATTACCCATGTTCCTTAACTGAGACGTTGATTGAAAATTCCTTGTTAACAGGATCTGCTAGAGATGAATATAGAGCCTCTGGTTTTAACACTGTTCTGTAGCTATTATCTTAAAAATCAAAATCATGACTAGTAATTCAAAGGTCCAACATTATTTTTCTTAACTGTTGGTATGTTGTGGAAAACAATATTGGTGAGGTTTAAAAAGAGTGCTTTTTTTTGAATCACAGACATGGTAAGACTGTATAATGAAAATGATTTTTTATATTAGTGACCAACCTAGACTTGTATTTCTGTGAAGTTTGAGGTGTTCTTCTTAAATATATGTTTTATGTGACAGTTGAACTATATAGAATATTTTTAGTTTAATCAAATTAAAAATGTTATTCTGCTTCCAAAGTTTGCCTGCTATACAGATTGATCTTGATAACTTATTCTGCGAACCTAAAAAAATTCTGTACTACATTGTCAAAATAATTCTTGTTGTTTGCATTATATTCTGTGTATGGAGGAAGATGTTTGATTTTAAGTGAAGACTTCAACTGGATCAAATATTTGTGCACATAACTGGATCTGCCTTGAATTGTAAAAATATTTATTTATTGTATAATGTAGCTGTAATTTGTCTATGGGAAATGTTTAGGGAGAAATAAAAGTGTGCCTATGCTTTCAACTAGAAAATGTGATAGTAATACTTTTTTCACACACGGAGAGATTTTTAAATAACACTAATTGTGACATTTTGTATTTGTAACGTGCTTTCTGATCATATTCAAGTTCAAAAGAAATGCAAAATATAACTGTAGAGGCTGTGTGCCTCTTTATTTAGAACATAATATTTAAATAACATTTCAAATTATTCTATTGCTTAACTTTAAGTGCTGTTTAATATATTAGGATGGTAGGCATTCTGTCTTCATGACAGTGAGTTGCCGCGTATCATGTGGCTATCCTGATGAGGATAGTTCTTAAATAAATAAAACCATAAAAAAATTGTTCAACCTTGCTAAATCTGCTGATGCTGACACAGAACTCCAAGGAATTTGTAGTACGATATTGAAAAGCAGGTAGCCTACATGTCACTGTATTCAGCTACAATAACAGAAAATAACATTACTATTCATGTTGCAAGCAGTTTATCACTGTTCTTGGGTGTGGAGGGAGTTCTGTGAACTTTGAGACTTTGAAAACTAATATGCCAGAAACAATAGTGGAAAGATAGGGAGGTAGAAAAGGTAATTATTGAGGTGTTTGTTAAATAAAAACCCTTTTGAGTCTCTGTATCTGAAAACATAGAAAGCTTTCCAGGCAGAATTTTCTGCCTATCAGAGAAATGCATTTCAACTCAAATTGTTTTAGACTAGAGGAATATAATTTGAGATTTCATAAAACCTGTAGAGGTTTATAAATAAGTATCAAGTGTTTTGTTAAAATAAATAAAAAAATGTAAAGCTATTTCTGAGAAACACATCTTCCTCAAGGGAAATTACATTTTATACACTATAAAATAGGATGGGGGCAGGAAAGCTTTTTGAGCTAGATTAAATTGATCAGCACTTTCTTTGGTCAATAAATAAAAATACAGACCTATTCCTAGACCTGTGCTCAAAATTAGTTTTGGTTCTGTTTTGTCCTGCTTTATGTATGCCCTAGATTCTCTTCTCCCTTTGTTCATTCCTTCCTTTCCTCAATTCTAAAGTGTCCTCTGTTGTCGGTAAAAGAGGCCATCCTTCCTATTCCCCACTCTCCTTGAGGCAGAGATCCTCTTGGACTTGGCAGCAGCAGGATGTGAGGCAAAGTTTAGAGACAGACTTGAAGAGGAGGAAGGAATATTTGTGAGTTGGGAGCCAGGACAGGGATGGCTATGCTGAAGAGTTCCATCCTGTCACTTCTGTTCCCAGGCCGCAAACCCTCCCTTCTCCCCACAGAAGGGTCTTCTAAGCTTCATACCATGATTTTGTGTATATGTGGCCTTCATCTCTCACGTGTGCTACCAACAGTGTGTGATGATAAATGCAGGAGGGTGAGGAACATGTTTTGTTTCTTTGCCAACATTTCTACACCTTCATACATCTGTGCTTCATTATGTTTTTATAGAATACGGTTTGTATCTCGGCAAAATTTAGATAAAGATGAATATTATCAAAATATCACCCATGGAAAAAAAGCACATTTTGAGGTTACAAAACTGTCGAAGAATCATAATTTTCCAGTTTCAGCCACAGCAGCTACTACTGATCTCCCTTTGGTAACTCATCCATTTTGTTCTCTGATACCCCATCAACTGGTTGAAATGCACAGAAAAATATGGATCACTCTGTTAGAAAAGGCGGTAGTTTATTCAGATTTTTAACTTATAAAATACTAATTGTTACAGTTTCATATTCAAACAAATATCTAATAGTGTGTTTGTGACATCTCTACTCGGTACTAATTTATGCCATCATTTACACTCAGGAATTTTAGTGAGAGCGATATGAATGTAAAGGAAGATAGAATTTCAGCCAATATCACCAAATTATGACAGGAAGGGATTTTAAGAAGGAAATATACACATCCTTTTGACTGTTTCTCCTATATTGAAACCAGAACTTAAGACTGTTCTAGGTGGGCCTTAATTAGCTTGGCCTGATCCATAGAATTCTGAAGAAAGGAAGCGGGGGTGGGGGGGATCAGTAAATGTATAAATACTGAGGATACTTTCTAATCTTCACATATTTATGATTCACATTGTTTCCAAACTCCATTCTGGAGGGGAAAAAAATCCAAATTTTACTTCAGGATACAGATGCTTGCTCAGTAAATGATGCATCAATTTCAAAGCATGCAAGTAAACCACTAAAGTAAAATTATTTGATGTTGATATTTATGATATCATAAATGTTTGATATTTATGATAGAAGTAAGCAAAAGTAACCACTTCGATTCACTGGCTGCCTTGAAAATGTCCTCTAGTCTAAAGTGACTGCACCAAATGAGCATGTACCAAGGAATATCAGTGTCACTCATTGTTTTTGTCATCCAACATCATTTTCTTCAATAATAATTTAGGGGACAAAGTTTCACAAAATATATTGTACATAATTTTGTTAGTCTCTAGCTGAAGAGTGTGTATGTGTCTGGTACTGTCTAGTTGAAAAGTGTGTGTGTTTTTATACATGACACGATATAGATAAAAATTTCATTTACTCTCCAGTTTGAGAATGGAGTGTAGACATTTTTCTTTTAACTCTCTGAACAATAAATCATGTTTAAAACAAAGCGTTTGGAACACAGCAAATATACTAATGGTGAAACTTAATGAAGGACTATTTGAAGTTGCTAAAGGTTTGAGTGGGGAACCTAGCAGGAGAATCTGAAGCCTTCCTAATTGATAACTTATTGTAACACAATCTCTACCAGAAGACTAACAGTCAAGTCAGTAAGGCCCCAACAATGCACATATAAATAAAAGTTTAGGGTCTTGTCCTATATGCTCTTTCATAAATGCACATACTCTTAAAGGCTGATGTCTGTAAATCATTGCTTTAAAAATGGTAGTTTTTTAAATGTGATACTTACCACAGTACTTTTTCTTTTTTTTAAAGAAATAAGGCATAAAAAGTGAAATATTTCTATTGGATTACACCCAGTGAATGACAAACCTCAAGTCAATAGAATTTGTGGATACGCAGACCTGTACAGTGGGTTACGGCTGAAATCAGAGACAGGGCAAAACCAGTGCTGCTACCTCAGTGTCCAAAGCAGTATGATGGGATAATTCATGGAATGTTTTATTTCTTCAAACCCCTCTTCCCACAAAACCCCTTGTATTATATCATCTGCTGTTAAACTCTTAGACAATAATAGAGGGTGTTTTGGTATAAGAGTCTTGTTTCTACCACAAACATGATGTGACTAACATAGTAGAAATAAATGCATTTTGATGATGTGCCAAAAGAGTAGGAATACTTACTTACTTTACAAGCTCTGCTACCCTTTTCCCTGGCTGTGTAGGAACTATCCTAGTTCCAATGATATAAAGAGTTCAGTGTAGTCTTTGGATGCTAATGCTGAAAATGTTTGAACATACCTGGAGTGACCAGATGCCCACCTTTCTTTCAAAGACAGAAGTATATTATGCCAGTGAATGCAAGGGAAACTCCAAACAGCTGATATTGAGTGTGTCTTTTGTAGATAGTTCACTCACGCTTAGGAATACCCTGAATACACATAAAATGATTATTTGTATGTGGTCACTTGTGTGACTAGAACAGAATTTGTACTGTAAGAAGAAAGGTTTTATTTTTTGACTTACACTCAGAAATTGGTTCCATCACTAATGAGTGATGACTTTTATTTGCTTTATAAGTTTTGAAGAATCAGTGTAGTCAGTGTGACAGTCTTTATTACTGCTACTGCTCACACTACATGACTTCTCTTCAACATGATTGATATTCTTATTATAGCCCATATGAGTCAGCTTATTTGGAAAATTTGGGGGTACTGCTAAATGGTTTGTGGTAAGTGTATGCTATCTGATTTAAGGACACTCTCAGTAATATTAATAAATCAACGTAACAGTTGACTCTCTTGAGGAGTGTACAGTGAACTGCAGCTGCTTTGGAAAGATTCTCTTAGCAAAATTAAAAGCAGACCCCAAAATATTTTTAAAAAAATAAAAAAATCCATGTTTTCAGGGACATGGAGGAGGCCACAGTTTGTTTACACTCTATTACTGCTGGTCCATTAAGCAGCTATTGCTGTCCTCCTCTTTCATAACATATTGATTCAGGGAATATAATTAAAGGAAATTTTTAAGATAGGATGGATACTAGCACTGCTGAAACTCTTTTGTGTCCTTAAATAAGACACATTTAATGCTGCATAATATTAGATCCATAGCGGGATGTTTTGGATATTAACATATAGTTGCATATTTCTGTTTTAATAAGTATATTGGTTATCTCTTTTTGTTTATTATATAAATATACTTCAGTAACTTGTATTTGGACTGAGAGCAATTTATTTGGTTCACATGTTGCATGCTTGATGTTATAGTTTCAATTGTCCTATGACGTTGATTATATAATGAACATAGGCTAAGAGATTTAATAAGGGCTGTACTAAACTATGCATAAAGTTCACAAGCCCTGCACTACATCCTTTTCTTAAAAGGAAAATAAATCTTTTAGACTACTTTGATTTAACGTACGTGTGCACTGTTGTCATAACCCCCCATTGTCCACGTTGTCCATCTGACTCCCAGAAGAACATTTCTGAAGCACAATCTAGTGTGTGAAAGCTTGCATGCATGTTGGAGGTGGGTATGTACATGCCTCTACTATGTCTGTACCTGTTTTACAGTTCAGTGTGGATGGGGGCAAGGGGTATGTACCAAGTAATAGATATTGATGGTCCTACAGGGCCATTCCCACAATGCTTTGATCCCTTTGCTGCCTGACCTTTACCCAAAAGTGTAAAGGTCCTTGATTCACCTCACTCTTGTCAGTGATAGTAGCAATTTGTGCTGAGCACTTCAGAACAGTTTTCTGCTGAAATCCATTGATCAGTTGAGGTGACCATTGATCCTGGACTTACAGAAGCCACCTGGTCGCTGGAACAGGCATGGATGCTGATGAAGTTGTGGTCAGAGTATGCTATCCTCCAGGAATTTGCCTGTATTGGCAGAAACATTCACCTGTACTGGGAGATTTTGAGGAGGTTGGCATTCACAGGATTCTGTTGCAGTGCTGGGAGCACATGAACTGCCTCAGGCTCCTGTACTGGAGGGTGAAGGACTTCAGTGGTCACTCAGAGTGAGGACCTAACAAATAAGGAGGTCCCTGAACTATGGCAGGAACCAAATGGTAAATTACAATACACCCTCACCTCTCTGGAAATATCCCCTCTTGCTCTGATAATACATACATGCACCACCACTACCTCCCACTCCAGCTCCACCACAACATGTTTCCAGAGCAAAATACGGCTGTAAATTAATGATTGTATTGAAATGTTATGATCACTGTAAACCATATAGTAGAAGCTATAACAGATTAATGAGCAGTTACTGTGCCCTTCTGTCTGGGCATGTCTCAGCCAGCACTCCTGCAGTGACAGTCCCTGGAGGGAGAAACAGGAGAGTGAGAGGGAGCAGGTTTGGAAATGGCCCAATGGGAAAAGAAGTTTTGTGATATGTACTTTGGTTCAAAAGATCTGAAACCATCCCTATTGTGACTCCCCACCCCATCCCACATCTTTTCTTCGTGTTATGTATAGGAACCAAGCAGAAGGGGATAGGTGTGGTTGGTGGCTTGTATGCTAGCCTGCATAGGTCCAGGAAGGGAAGAGGAACTGTTGGGTTGTCAGGTGAACATCTGAGCAGCACAAACCATCTTCCTAAATTGGGCAAGACCCACCAGCCATATTTGGAGTCAAGAAGGAATTGTCCCTCAGGTCAGATTAGTAGAGACCCTGGGGGCTTTTCACTGTCCTCTGCAGCATGGGGCATGGGCCACTTCCTTGTCTGTGGTAGAGTAAACCGTGGATTCTCTGTAACTTGAAGTCTTTAAATCAAGTTTTGAGGATTTCAGTAACTCAGCTAAGGGTTTGGGTCTATTTCAGGAGTGGATGGGTGAGATTCTGTGGCCTGCCGTGTTCAGGAGGTCAGACTAGATGATCATGATGATCTCTTATGGCCTTTAAAGTCTATAAATCTGTAACCTAATTGTGTGCTCTCAGGTGGAATGCTGAAGTGGGTTATAGCCAATGGAAATCCACCCATGGAACACAACAAAGAGCCATACTCTATTGAGATTTTCCAGCAGCAATGTAGTGTCACATACTGTCCATTGGCTCACTCCAAAATTAACGTTTACCTCCCTGTTATTCCATGATGTGCAAATAAATGGCATAATGTATTTCTCTTTCCTGCCAGGAACTGGGAGCAGTGTGCACGTGGCCAGGATCCAGCTGCCTGCCTAGGCTTTGAGAACTGGATCTGTCCTATGCCCACTCCATCCAAAAGTATTCACCTCTAGTTTCATGTATGTTGAGGAAGGTAAAATATATTACTATAATGCAAACTGCATTTGCCATGCTGCTATCCAAGTGGTTCTGCAGGCATCACCAATGTGTTTTCATCTGCCCAAACATACATGATCACCATTCTACAGCTATTCAGTCTGTACTGTAGTAGAATTCCCTTTATTTTTTCTTGAGCTGGTGATCTCAGGGTATAGCCACGAATCCAGTTAGGACAAGATATGTAAGGTCCTCCAAAATAACTGCTGAAACAAATACTGTACATAACCTCCTGGGGGGGAGGGATAGCTCAGGGGTTTGAGCATTGGCCTACTAAACCCAGGGTTGTGAGTTCAATCCCTGAGGGGGCCATTAAGGGAACTGGGGTAAAAATCTGGGGATGGTCCTGCTTGGAGCAGGGGGTTGGACTAGATGACCTCCTGAGGTCCCTTCTAACCCTAATAGTCTATGATTCTATGATTTTTGGGAAATAAAGTCCCTTCTTTCCTTTGCAATACAATCCCCAACTTCTAAGCACCCTGGCATGATAGACTCTCTTCATACATCCAACATTCATATTCATGAACTGACCCCTATAATCCACTCAGCTTTGGAGAACAAGTGAATAGTAACCTTTTTGGTTCACATATTCACTCACCCCTTTTGGTGGACAACTTATTGGGATGTGTGTTCCATCAAAGGCACAGTAGGGAAACCCCATCATCTGAAATCCAGCTATAATTGCAGGGACTTGAGTTGTGGTAACCTCCCATGGGTAGATGACAGTGTTGATAGCCTGGTGAACCTATACAACCACCACCCCAAGAACTGATTTTGCTAACCCTAACTAATTCACAGATGAGTGGTGGCTATCAGGGGTTATCAGCTTCCAAAGTGTGATAGCCACCTGCTTCTGCTCTACTGTGGGTTTCCAAAATCAATTATAGTAGTCTGGTTCTAGGGGGAGGGGCAGTGCAAGCTCCAAGGTCTGTCTTCATTCTGAAGTTCTGCAGCCATTGATTATCATCCCAGATTTCCAAGACTATATGGTCCCACTACACCATGCTAGTTCTCAAAGAACAGAGGTATTAGCATAATCTTATCATTGAATTGAAAACATCTGTTCCATGGTACTCCAGTGGATTTTCATTCACCCTCTCAGTCTTCTGCCTACAGAATTTCAAATAGTTCTGGAATGATTTCAGTATACTAACTGGATCATTTGTCCTGTGAGCTGCAGAAGGAGCAAAATCACATCCCCAAGGACTTGCTCCATATCTTCCTTCAGTTGGGCAGAAGGGAGAGAGGAGTGAGAGTATGAGCAACATGCAGCAAAGCAGCTTCTACTGTCTACTGTGATGCACAGGACTGTGAGATACTACCTTTGAAATAGTAATGCCACCATTACTATTTCAAAGAGGCAGTGCAGATGCAGGTATATTCTTGTGCAGAGCTTCTACCCATGCACATCACTGCATATGTGGACACTCAGTGTGATTACCTGGTACCCCCACCAGCACTGCATGGACAAGTAACATGGAAGTGCACTAGTACTAATGTACCTATAGTATCTGCAAAACATGTTACACTGCTTTATTGACTACTCCAAAGTTAATTATATGATTCACTTAGTGAAAAATGTATAAATATGAAATAGTTACATTACAGCAATCATGACTGAAAAATGGCTCAGTTCTCTTAAGCATTCAGTTATTTTCTGAGGAGTGATTTTTGGGTATCAGCAGACACAACGTATATGTTTGCAGCTGAGTGGTAGAGGTTCTTTTCAATTGTCTGGCTGATGTGTCTTCAAGAACAATGTTTTCTAATTGCTTAAGCAGTCATTTCCAGCAGTAACTTTTTTTTTTGTTAGCTCTTTTATTAACTTTATTGTATTATAAATACCCTTAGATCAAATATCTTTAGTTAATATTAGTCTCTGGATACATAAAATATTTGGTCACTTTCCTAGCAGTCAGATGTCATAGCCTTAACTTTCTGATCAGGATCTAATATTTGTGAGTAGAATCCATAAGGCAGTATAAAAGGTTTTCTTTCCTAAGCCCCTCCCATCCTCGTCAATAACTTTTACATTTACAACTGGATATTTTAGTGTTTTCAGTAAGCACACACTGATAATCTCTGTAATTATGATAGTCTGATTTGGTTACAGAGAAGGTAAGTTGGACAACATGTTGCCCTCTCCACTGCCCAGGATGATGCACTCGACTAAAAGCCAGGAAATCTTCTCTTTTTTTGTTCCTGACTCTCTTTGTGGCATTAGTCAAGTCATTTAAACTCTTCAATATGCCAATTTTAATCATGGGTGTAATGCCTGCCTATCTTGTACTATGCTGAGAGAGAGAGAGAGATGTAAAATAATACTATACAGTAAAGCTAAATATTATTTTATTATAATGTGTCTAGTGCTTTTAGTTTGAATGACTATTAAAATGACCACTACAAGTCACATAATGTCCTCAGTCAGACATTTCACTGAAGATAATTTCATTCACTAACCATTTCATAATTGATACATGTGACAAAAGGAATGAGTTTCCAGCTAACTAGATTGATTCTTTGAAATCATCCTTCCAGGTAACATATTTAAACTATTGCTCAGGTCACAAAATATCCTTAAGACTTACTACAATGGTGATGATTATGTAACACTACCAGCTGATAATTGCTAGCGGATATGAGCTGAGATTACTGCTATTGATGTGTTATGTCTTCTTGATGGGGAAAAAATCACAACACTCCCTATACATATACATTATGCACAAGTCTATAAAAATAGTGTTATATTACCATTGCTCTGTCATCCTCCCTCTTTTCCCATTTGATTGTTCACTCACCTGTTATGTTTTGTCATAAACTAAAATATTAAGTTATATGGGGGCAGATATTGACTTTTACTATGTCTATGCAGCAATAGCACAGTGGGACCCTCATCTGGTTTGTGTATCTCAGTACTACTTTAATAAAAAATAATAAATGAGAACTGGTTAACATTTTTCATTCTAAAACTTTTTGACAAAACATGGCCTTCTTACAAAAACAAAGATTTACACACAATTTCTACATTTAATATTTTGAGAGGAAAAAATAAAATTAAAATATTTTTGTTCTATGATAAAATGAAAAAAAATAAAGTTGTTGGTTTCAAAATCTAAATAAATAAACAATAAAAATCACCCCCAAAATCAGAAAATCCTTTTTTTCTAAATACCTACCATTTTACCAGCTCTATTAAATAATAATCCTCCTCTGAAATAAGCCAATTATTTATACAAACAAAACAAAATAATCAATTGCTGTGTAAATTTTCCCGTATGTGTATGATCATACTGAAGACAAGCTATCTATTGAAAAACAAATGGTCCAGCCTCTGGGTGGCATTTTTTTCCCTTCTGAATTGTCCATTATATATGTTATGTAAAACACGAACTCAGTGCCCTTTACCCTTAAAGATGTTTACTTGTTTAGCATAATATCTCTAATCTTCCTCTTTAGGAAATTTAGTGAGGTTGACTAGTTTGTTTTAAATAGAAAGTTTTAGTTTTGGCATGGCTGATGGAAAGGTTTTTTTATTTTAGAGATATACTATGTGATTGTGTATCATAGTGTTTTTGTATTATCAAATAGTATGTTGGTTTGACAATACTCTACCATAGGTCAAAGGAATAAGCTAATAAATAAAATTTCAGCAAATCTCTCTTACTTGAAATAACTTTCTAGAGTGAAGACTGTTTTTATTTACTATAATACAATCAATATATATAAATTTTATATTTTATTACAAAAATGCGTGTGTGTGTGGGGGGGGGATTAGCAAATGGTTAGCAAAAATACAGCTATCAGTCCAGAGAAATGTGCATTACTATCTTTTTATTACATTGTTTATAGAGTGGATTCCACATTTAAATAAATAAATAAAACCTGTCCATTTTCTAACAGTCTCTAACACTAAAACATTGTGTTTCTGACTGTTTAGAACTTGTTTTGTTTTAAATTTATGTGAAAAGTCAAAATCACAGAACAAAGATTTCAACAGCTTTTGATACAGAACAGTCGAATCACTTTATTTTGGACATATCAAAACGTTATAATAACACATAATATTAGAATTTCCATGTGTAGTATATTTTATATTTATTCTAATATAATATAAAAGTTGAAACAAAATGATAAAGTTAAGATGAAATGGTTTGTTTTGACTTTTTGATTTCAAAAATTGCACTGAAATTGACATGATCCTGTGAAACATTTTTATTGTGATGAAAGAACATTTTCTGGTGGAAAACCTGTTGTCTTAAAATTGTTAAGTTTGGTGTTAGTCATTGTTCTTCTAATATTGACTATTTTACATTACACTATCTGGATAAGTTATCTATTTTATCAATTGTAATGGAAAAGAGAACAAACTTTAGTTTCAGCAAATAATCAAGTTTTGAACAATGTCCCTCAGGACGTAAGTGTGGCCATCTTAAAAAGAACACCCGCCCCTCATCCACTTAGAACAGTGCCTTTCAATACTCTGAGGGATTTTGAATACAAATTAAGGAAAGGAAAACAATAAAGGAGAGAGGACTGGGGAGGCCACAGTTAGCTTCATACAAATTCAGTTTATTATGATGCATACCCTTCTGCAGAAATAAGCTGACACTTGCAGACATACCTATCTGTAAAAAAAACCTATAAATCATCAAATTGTGCTACCTCATATCAAACTTTTCCTTCTTAAGATCAATAAAAGTAATATTAGAGTATCAACCTTATCACAACTACAGAGGATTTTATCAGTAAACTCCATTATTGGCAAAAATGTCCTTCTCTAAAACCTTGCTAATTTAAATTCAATAGGCCATTATGGTAGAACAATATATGAACAAGTCCTTTTGTGTAAACTATATAGATTCTTGAAAAAGCACATGGTAGATATTCATTACATCTCTTCATCTTGATCTATAGATATGAGCACAATTTCCTCTCATTTGTAACCAGATCACTCACTGGTGGTTTTAGATTTCACTCCTCACAAAATGTAGCAATGTTCATTAATATTCCCTGTTGTATTTCAGCAAGAATTCAATAGTCAATAACAACAATATGTTTGTTTCATGTTTAGGTCATGGCACAAACTGGTAAAAGGAAGGAAAATAACTCTTATGTCTGATACTATCCATAAAGTATGTAACTTACAAACAAACAAACAAAGATTTCTAAGTCCAAACTAAGGCATACTGTTGTATGGGAGGTTTTACAGTGCACTTTAACATGCTTAGTAATTTTTTTATTAAAGAAAGATGTTATCTTTGCACTGTTCAGACTTTCAAACACCTTTTTAAATTCTCTGGAGTGTAACAGTATTGTTCAACTTTCCCCCCCCCCCATGAAATATGTGCTTCTTGAGTTTGCAAACAAAAATCCAGAAAGGATGACAATCCCTGCCTTTATCTTTGTACCCCTAATGACTACCTTTACCTCAATCCCTATTTAAACCTGCCAAGTTTTACTCCGGGTTACTTGTGTGAAGACACTAAGTCTTCATAGGCCTGTATGTTCACAGCTTATATACTACACAGAATAGTGGAACCTCATGATACAATATGAGGGTGAAAATAAGCTTCTCACACCCACATATCTGGTGGCAGAAATTTGTAAAAGCCCTAGTAGTGTTTTAAGAAGGTGGGGGGGGGGGTAGAGTCAGAGTAGCGTGATCAGACAGCAAGTGTGAAAAATTGGGACAGGGAGTGGGGGATAATAGGAGCCTATATAAGAAAAAGACCCAAAAGTCGGGACTGTCCCTATAAAATCGGGACATCGGGTCACCCTAAGTCAGGGAGTAGCTATTTCATGAATTATGGAGTTCTTGCCAACCCATGTAATGTCTGACAGTATATCCAGATAAGATAGTGTCTGGACCAGCACTAACTTAATTTTGCATCTTGGCTCCAGCTGTTGGCAGTAACTTCTTTCTCCTGAAGTGCACATAAAGGTTTATTTGTTCCGGTTGTCTATGTATGTAGACTATCTGGCACATCAAGGCTATGTCTCCACAGCAGCTGGGAGTGAATGTCCCAGCCCAGGTAGTCAGACTTCTGCTAGGTCGAGCCTCATAGTATGCTAAAAGCAACAATGTCGACATTGCAGGTTGCTCTGGAGCTTGGGCTCTCAAGCCCACTCAATCCCCTAGGCTGCCTATGTTGGTCATAAGTAGCCTGTGTGTGTGAATATAATATAATCCAAGATTTGAGAGGATTATGAACTAGGATAAGCTAGACAGTCTTCTTTAATAGTGCTTTCATTAGAAAATTAATATTCAGGTTGGTATTTCATAACCAGATAAGGAAGTAATAGGCATACTATTTGATACTTTCTTCAAAGTTAGAGATTGATTTAGATTGCTGGTAGACCAGCAGTCAAAGGCATATATGCCCTGCAATGTGCGAAGGAGTAAGGATAATTATTACTAAATCTACTAATTCTGCTAAGAATTTCAAGTGACTATGGATATGTGAGAATTCTCCTCCTCACAGCATGCTTGTACGGACTCATCCAAGGTTTAGTTTTTGTCTATGGCATTAGGTTAATAAGTTCATGGTCACTGATGATAGAACAGTCAAACTTATTTTAAATAGTTTTGAATTTATATACAAGTTGTATGATGCATGCTACAATATAAATATTGTATTATCATAATATTATGGATTCCTTGGAGTAACTGTTGCTATTATGGCTGTTGCTATTAAAATGTATGCACTCTAAATATAAGAAAGATTGTATTGTTGTTTCCCAAATCACAACAAAGATCTTCAACTTTTTTTCATTAGTTCTTTAACACTTGTACTATCAAAAGGCACACATATAAGTAGCATTATAAGCATTATATTTAATGTGCTAGAAGTGCCCACAAATATTTATAAGGAAGAGCAAGTTTACAAGGAGTTATGAATTGCACTTAATGGGGTGGGGAAAGGGGAGGCTCTTAAACTATCTTATTAATATATTTTTTTTTAAAAATTCGCTTTAAAACTCAATGAGATATAACGAGCATGCTTCTAGGAAAAGATACTCTGAACCAGACATTTTCTCTGACTTTATTAAAGTCTTCATCACAACACTTTGTGGTTTCCTCCAGGAAATAGAGGACTTTATAGTTTTTAACATTACATCTCTCTTTCTTTAGAACGTTAAGCCCATTATCTTGGCATATAAGACATTAAATTACAGCTATGTAAGAGAACATTAAATTTTTTCACCCTGAACTAAATCTTTCTTTCAAAACAATTTAAACAGATATGTCCTTAAAACTTAATACAAAAGTCTATTGTAAAGAGCTAATCTTTTATGCGGTATTATTGCCTTCCACACCATATTCTCACTACTTAAATCTTTGTTGTGGATTTCTCTGGAAAGCATGGGACTTGCTTTCCAGCAAATTACTAGAAAGCTCAGTAGTCCCTCCTTGTCGTGTAGAAGTATAGTGGAGATGGACTTGGTTTCTGTGGTGAAGTCCTTTTGGAACTTACAGCACTGATGATTTGGGGATTGCAGAACTGATCCAAAGACATCTCTCTGTCTTTGGCTCAGCTCTAGGAACACTTCATTTTTCTGTAGCAAACATTTAAAGATTCTTGCCGTCAAACATCTATTGCAGCATCATTCTTTCAGAATTCTGTCAAGTTGGACCATTTAGGGTTAAGATGTATTGATACCACTGACAAAAGTATTGTTTCTGTTGGAAGACTTGCTGAGACAGCCCTGTAGTGAGTGCTGTTGACCAGCATGCCCAGAGTTCTTTGTACAGTCCACTGCTTTCTGTATCAGAAAGATCTGTGCTACTCTTTTTCCTCACTGTTGCTCTGGTACAAATGTCGACTACTAGCACAGAATCAAAATCCTGTGACTATGCTATGAATGTTGACTCTGTAAACTGGGGAGCATTATCAGGGCTTCAGGATCACCACATCTTGCAAGTGTTTGGTGAACTCTTTGGAAATATTGTCAAGTATCAGAGGGGTAGCCATGTTAGTCTGGATCTGTAAAAGCAGCAAAGAATCCTGTGGCACCTTATAGACTAACAGACGTTTTGGAGCATGAGCTTTCGTGGGTGAATACCCACTTCGTCAGATGCATGTAGTGGAAATTTCCAGGGGCAGGTATATATATATGCAGGCAAGCTAGAGATAATGAGGTAGTTCAATCAGGGAGGATGAGGCCCTGTTCTAGCAGTTGAGGTGTGAAAACTAAGGGAGGAGAAACTGGTTTTGTAATTGGCAAGCCATTCACAGTCTTTGTTTAATCCTGAGCTGATGATGTCAAATTTGCAGATGATCTGCAAATTTGACACCATCAGCTCAGGATTAAACAAAGTACTGTCCAAATAAATATGTGTTGCCCTTTGATAAGCAGTCCATCTGCCATGTGAAGTCATTGTGGGCCTTTCTATATAGTGGGATATCTGTGGGAATTTGTCCTTTGACTTTACACTTTAGAAGAGTTCTGCAAGTTTCTGACAAGTCTCATCATTTAGCTGTGCATCTCTAATTTGCTGAACTTGGATGCGTGAGGCTGGAATTGCTCTGATATAGATAATGATTTTCTTTGTCTTTCAAGTTGCTGCTTCTTCCATTAGTGGCACTTTAACAGGAGCTCTTGATAACATTTGCTGCTATGAGTGCTCCTTGGATATGGTTTTGAAAGAAAATCATAACAACTATGGAGTCTAGATTAAAGGTGATCTTAGTGGGTTTGAACCCAAAAGTGACCCTAAGGGAATGTGGTCCTTTTCTTTTGTAAAATCTAAGCCTAACAGATATGCACTGAATCATTCAAGTAACTGCTAGATCTTCCTTTCCCAAACAGGTATAGTGCTATTCCATTTCTATGAAATTTCTGGCCTCCTGCTGACTGCTTCTGTGTGAGGACTGCTACTAACCTGGAGGGATATGGGAATGCAATAGCTGCTACAATGGTTGGAGGTTTTACTCTGAATATTGTTATAAAACATGTGTAATGCCAATTCTTTTATTAAATATTTTTGTTGTGGACTATCTCCCAGGTCCACATGTAACGGCCATTACAAAGGTCTATTACAGGTTTTGATAGTAAAAATTTTCAGTGTAATTGGACACTCCCATTAATTTTCTGAAATTGGAAACAGACAAGTAATGCCTTTATTTTTTCTGTATCAGGTTGAGTTACCTGTTTGCTAATTATATTTTCAACACATTATTTGTTTCTTCCAAAATTAACAGTTCTTGTTCAGGATGAGACAATCATGTTAGAAGCTCTTCAGAACTGCATGAACTAAAACATCATAGTTGTTTTGTCTCTTCCTTATAACAACACGTCTTCACAGCAAATAACTTCAAATAGTCTTGCCATTATTTCAGAATTTTTTTTAAAAATATTCTGGGACTAAAAGTATGCTGAGTATGAACTCACTAAAACTGTACCTTCCATATATTACTCCTGGGGAATTCTGCGCTAAAAAATAAAAAATTCTGCATATTTTATTTGTCAAAATAATGAAATATAATCACACCAGTTTCACTTAATTTTGGTAATTTATTTAAACTACCATGCAGAAAAAAATCACAATAACTCTTCAGCATTTCTCAAACACATGAAAGTTAAATTACAAATACTTGATAACCAATACCCTGCATTCCAGGTATAGTCTTGAATTTTCATTTAAATTATGTTACAGAACACTAAAATAAAAGTAAAGTAAAACATCATTTAAATTGCTCAGACTCTGACACATAAGTCATACTGTTTTGCTAATCATTGTCCTTCACTTTTTTTTTAAATGGGTAAGTAAAATAGATCGTGAGCTGTAATCTAATCAGTGTGCCACTCTGGCACAGGAAAAAAAGTGAGAAAGCACATAGATCTTCCTAACAGAGGATTCCCTTACTGACATTGACTATAAGACTCCTTTACACCACTCTGACAATGTAAAACTTAAAACTTTTTTACATGTGTTTTAGGCTCCCAGGGGAATTGACTAAGAATAGGAACAATTAACTGACAACTTGCTTAGTTGTTACATTTCTGCTCAGCCTCAGGGGACAGCATCTGCCTCACAAAGACCTACCCCTCCAAGCAGAGGGTATCGCACTAGAGAGAGAGGGCTTGTCTACACTACAGAGTTGCAGCACTGGTGAGGGGGTTACAGCGCTGCAACTTAGGAAGTGTACACACCTGCATGGCACTACCAGCACTGCAACTCCCTGTTTGCAGCGCTGGCCGTACACCCGGTCGAGCCTCGGGTGTAGAGGATCCAGCGCTGGATCACCAGCACTGGTCATCAGGTGTAGACACTCACCAGCGTTTTTGTTGATCTCCATGGCATAAGCAGGTATCCCAGCATACCTGAAGAAGACTCTCTGGTAATCAAGCAAACTCCATTGCCCTGTGCTCACCTGACCCCTCCTTTAAATGCCCCGGGAATTTTAAAAATCCCCTTCCTGTTTGCTCAGCCAGGTGTGGAGTGCAATTAATCTATCAATCACTCAGCGACCATGCCTCCACGCACCAAACGAGCCCCAGCATGGACCAATGCAGAGCTGCAGGACCTCATTAGTGTTTGGGGACAGGAGGCTGTGCAAACACAGCTGCGCTCCAGAAGGAGAAATTATGATATGTATGGGCAGATATCGCAGTCCTTGATGAGAAGGGGCCATGAACGGGATGCCTTGCAGTGCAGGGTAAAAATTAAAGAGCTGAGGAGTGCATACTGCAAAGCCCGTGAGGGAAATCGCCGCTCAGGAGCTGCCCCCACAACCTGCCGGTTTTACAAGGAGCTGGATGCCATACTTGGGTGTGACCCCACTGCAAATCCTAGGAGCACGATGGAGAGTTCAGAGCAGGGAGAAGTGGGGGATGTTGTAGAGGACGGAGACAGTGAGGCTACTGGCGTGGAGGGAGACACCCCGGAGTCCCAGGACACATGCAGCCAGGAGCTCTTCTCAAGCCCGGAGGAGGCTAGCCAGTCGCAGCAGCTGGAAGCTGATGTTGAGGAGGAAGCTGAGGATCGTGCTCGTGGTAAGTAGATTTCAATGTTTTGGGAGAGGAGGATTTTGGTTATGGCTGCCTGCATGCATGCCTAAATGTGGAATAGCCCATTGATTTGATCTATAATGTCTCTGTAATCTGCTTCGGTAATCTCTTGAAATGTTGCTGCAAGAGCGTTTGCAATTTGTTTTCTCAAATTGATCGGGAGAGCCACCGTGGTCCCTGTCCCGGTCAGGCTAACTCGTCCGATCCACTGTGGGAGCAGCAATGATATGTCTGGCAGTAGGAAACCCTGTTGAGAGTTTAGGGATAATTGAGTGCAGGGCGCCAGATTCGCGGTTCCCCAGCCCATGGCACTCTGTTTTTATCCCCCCTTCCCAGCACGTAGGCAGCCACGCGGTGTACTCCGGTGTTCCCCGACCCCCCCTCCAAGCAGGTATCCTTCCCCGCGGTGTGCTCTGGTGTTCCCCGACCCCCCCCCTCCAAGCAGGCATCCAGCCCCGCGGTGTGCTTTGGTGTTCCCCGACTCCCCCTCCAAGCAGGCATCCAGCCCCGCGGTGTGCTCCCGTGTTCCCCAACCCCCCCTCCAAGCAGGCATCCAGCCCTGCGGTGTGCTCCCGTGTTCCCCGACCCCCCCTCCAAGCAGGCATCCAGCCCCGCGGTGTGCTCTGGTGTTCCCCGACCCCCCCTCCAAGCAGGCATCCAGCCCCGCGGTGTGCTCCGGTGTTCCCCGACCCCCCCTCCAAGCAGGCATCCAGCCCCGCAGTGTGCTCCGGTGTTCCCCGACCCCCCCTCCGAGCAGGCATCCAGCACCGCGTTTCCCCCCCCCCCTCGGTCAATTCCCACTCCCAAAGGGAAATCGGGGCAAAACCACTCACCCCATTGCTCGCCATGACTTAGCTTGCCTGCCCTCCCTGTGTTATGTGAGGTATGTGAGAAGGATGCTACCAAAAGTCTAAAAAGTCCTTCAAACTGTGATAATAAACAATGATGCCTCTGTGTATTACATGGTTCTATCTCTCTGTTTTCTAGGGACCTTGACTACTGCAGCCGTATCACCGGCCTCACGTAGGTTGCAGAACTTGAGACGGAATCCTAGTAAATCAAAAGAGGAATTGATCAAGTCTGTAATGAGCCACTACAACAGAGAAAGTAGGAAGACAGAGGAATGGAGAGAGAAGACCTATGAATGGAGAAGCAGCGTACATGAGTGGAGAAAGACTGTACATGAATGGAGAAAGAGTGTACATGAATGGAGGCAAACAGAAAGCAGGAGAAAGGAATTGTCTGCCAAAAAAACCACAAAGCAGATGATAAGCCTCCTGTCTTGCCAAACTGAGTCTTTCAAGTCTCTTGTAGCCATGCAGACAAATATGTACCGTGGTAACCCACAGCCCTCCCAAAGCCCTCTTCCTTGTTCCCCAGTATTTCCACAAAACAACTTTCTCCAGCAGCCAGTTCCGTATTATCCCCAGCTGCCCCCAACACCTATAAGATCACCTACCAGCCCTGATAACTATAATTCTTACCCTGTTCACTCCACCCCCATTATTCTGCAGCATAGTAATCCTGAAGTGCAGCAGACAGTGAATATTGATCAAAATAGGACATATTAAAACCTGTAAATGTACAGTCCACCACCCCTACCCCCTTGCCTGTTATGTACTGTATGTTGAATAAAGTTTTTTTTTTCTATTTCTTTCACTACGTTTTATTGTTGCTGGAAGTGGTAAATATTACACAGCAAGGTAAAGCAAAGCACATCACATGCATCAAACATTACTGTTGGCTCTCAGGATCAAATTGCTCCCTTACAGCATCCCTAATCCTTGAAGCCCTTTCCTGGGCCTCCCTATTAGCCCTGCTCTCTGGCTGAGCAAACTCATCCTCCAGGCGTCGAACCTCGGAGGTCCATTCCTTACTGAATCTTTCACCCTTCCCTTCACAAATATTATGGAGGGTGCAGCACGCGGATATAACAGCGGTGATGCTGCTTTCCACCAAATCTAGCTTCCCATAAAGACAGCGCCAGCGAGCTTTCAAACGGCCAAAAGCACACTCCACAATCATTCTGCACCGGCTCAGCCTGTAGTTGAACCGGTCCTTGCTCCTGTCAAGCTTCCCTGTATATGGTTTCATGAGCCATGGCATTAAGGGGTAAGCGGGGTCTCCAAGGATCACAGTGGGCATTTCGACGTCCCCTACTGTGATCTTGCGGTCTGGGAAAAAAGTCCCGGCCCTCAGCCTCCTGAACAGGGCACTGTTCCGAAATATGCATGCATTGTGCACCTTTCCAGGCCATCCTGAGTAAATGTCAGTGAAACGCCCACGGTGATCCACAAGCGCTTGCACAACCACGGAGAAATACCCCTTGCGATTAACATACTCTGATGCCAGGTGGGGTGGTGACAGAATAGGAATATGCGTCCCATCTATTGCCCCTCCACAGTTAGAGAACCCCATTTCTGCAAAGCCATCTACAATGTCCTGCACGTTCCCAAGAGTCACGGTTCTTCTTAGCAGGGTGTGATTAATGGCCCTGCAAACTTGCATCAGCACCATTCCAATGGTAGACTTTCCCACTCCAAACTGGTTCGCCACCAATCTGAAGTAGTCTGGAGTTGCCAGCTTCCAGATTGCAATAGCCACCCGCTTCTCCACAGGCAGGGCAGCTCTAAATCTCGTGTCCCTGCGCCGCAGGGTAGGGGCGAGCTCAGCACACAGTGCCATGAAAGTGGCTTTTCTCATCCGAAAGTTCTGCAGCCACTGCTCGTCATCCCAGGATTGCAGGATGATTTGATCCCACCACTGAGTGCTGGTTTCCCGAGCCCAAACGTGCCGGTCCACGGAGCTGAGCACGTCTGTTACTGCTACAAGCAATTTACTGTCTTCACAGTGAGGCTATTCAATATCATCGTCTGACTCCTCACTCTCACTGTCACTCTCACTGTCGCTCTCACTCTCACTCTCATTTTGCAACTGAAGGAATAGCTCCACTGCCAAGCGCGATGTGCTGGCAACATTCATCAATAAGGTCGTCAGCTGCTCAGGATCCATTTATGAAAAAAATCGCAGAAAAAGCGCTGTACAATCACAATGCTGCCACACCGCTCGGAATGTGTACCAAAGCACCACGGGGCATTGGAACAGAAAGCAGAAAGACAATCACACTTCCTTCCCCTTCCCACAAGCCACAGCGCCGAAATGGGACGAGGTGCTCTGTGGGATAGCCGCCCACAATGCACCACTCCCAACAGCGCTGCAGTGTGGCCACATTTAACACCACTTGCAGCGCTGGTTGCTGTAAGTGTGGCCACTCTGCAGCGCTGGCCCTATACAGCTGTACTAACACAGCTGTAACAACCAGCGCTGCAAAATTGTAGGTGTAGACATACCCTGAGAAGGACAGAGTCTCTCCCACTCCTCTACACATAGGCACACTCTGTTAACCTCTCTCCAGGAATGCATGCCCAGACTCCCTGCCACACTCTCTGAGATTTACATATCTGCTGGGTGCTCTGGGTAGACACATGGCTACTGGGGAAGGAGCATTGAGATGTCATGTAATTGTAATAGGAACTGGGAACTAGCTGATGACACCAGCCTTACTTATGTACTTCTGCCATCTGCTCTTCCAGCTGTGGATATGTATGCTTTACTTTTTAAATTCAGTGCTATCAAGTTTCTCTCCTAGGTATAAATTTCATATTGCTGTCAGTCCTATCATTGCTGGTCTTATGCATAGCATTTGTTGAAGAATTTTCTTCTGTTTCTTTGTCTACAAATGTCCAAGCCCATGTTACTGGCTCAGACAAAATCTTGTAAGTATTTTCAAGTTTTTTTTTGTGTGTGTGTGTGTATTTTGCTTTTTCATTGCAGTGATAACTGTGCTAGATTCCATTTGTCCATTTAGATTGATCTTTAGATACTTGAAATCATAGAGGTGTCTGTTATTTTAAGGGTAGCTTCCCCTAGTTTCATATTTCATCAGATGGTTAGATTGTTTCATTGATCTGGATGATTTGCGTGCTCTTGCAGAATGTCATATTTGTGGCTTATGGACACTCTCCCCCTGTTGCTCGACAATGCTTTCAGCTGTGGTTCCATGTCTTGCCACAGCTTTTCTATGCTTTCTTCCTACGCAGGTTCTTTGGTTCTTCAGAGTCTAGTTGTAGACTAGACTTATATTGTGAGCTAGATCTCCTTTCATATTTGTTTTATCTCCATATCATATGATATGGCAGAAAGGATTCCATTTGCATTTATATTTGTAGTTACTGTACACCATTCTAAACCTGCATTTAATACAACATAATTTCCTCACAGGCTTTTCTATTGTGCTGTCATAATAGTATATCAGCACCTCACAAAATTAATGGATTTATCTTCACAACACCCAGGTGAAGTGAGATCGTGGTATTATCAAGTGCAGAGCTGATCAACATTTTTCAGCTATATAATTTATTCATTGGAAAAATGCACTTTTTAAATTGAGCTGAAAATTCATGAATTTGGTAAATACTTTTCAGCCATTTTTGGAGGTGGCTTCCCCTATAACCTTAAGCACCTCCTCCAGGATGCAAGAGACATAGATTCCATTGCCCCCTTTGCCTGATGTGGAGAAAGATTTGAGCTTGGAACTTTCTTGCAGTGCAGGAGTTCCCAGCCACTGGGCTATTCTGGGATAGGTCTCTGTCTCTCTTGTTTGAAGCTTTTCCACTGTGTATAAATAATTTTGTCATATGATCAAGAACATGAACTTGTTTCTCCCATAACCTATGTGAGCACCTTAACCAGCAAGCTATAGAGTAATTTTTGCTCCTGCTCTGGCTTAATGATTATTCATTGTCATAATGAGTAGTCATTATTCCAGAGAGAGAGAGAGAGTAAGAATGACTCTACAGCCTGGTAGTTAGGCCATTTACATAGGATAATCAAGTTCAAATCCATTCTCCACATCAGGCAGAGTGGGGCTTAAACCCAGGTCTCCTATGTTCTGAGTGAGTGCTCTATCTACTGGGCTAAAGGTTGTAAGGGAGGCTACAACACCATCTACAATTGCCCCCCTGCCCAAACAGGTTCAGATTTGGAATGCAGGATTTCTATTTGCTGATTTTTATTATTATTTCTTGATTTGATTCAACCTGAATGAAAACTTTTTTTTCCTTTTTGTAGAATTGCCTGTGAACTGAAAAAATCAGTTACTCACCCAGCTCTAATTTAGAGCTGTGCAGACAACAGTAATGCCATGCTGATATTTTAATATTTGGAAATTTTCCATGAAAGGAAATGGAGTCCCAGGTCTGGGGCAGTCCACCTGGTGATCCGCCATAACTTGATTAAAAATCTTGTTACTCAGCCAGTTAGAATATAGCTGGCAGAACCTAAAAACAAAATGGCCACCTTGTGATTGCTTCTGTCTCTCTCACACACTTATTTGAAGAGTCTGTTATCAGACAAGCATATTGTGGAAAAGAAATCCAGTAAATGGATGCTTCCATATTAGAAATATCAGTGGTGATGAAACAATGATAAACATAATAGCTCTGAGGGACTGTAATTAATTCTTACCATTCTGATGACTAAAATTTTGGGTGGAAGATGTCCTGTCATTTCCACAAACCTGATATTTTTGCACTAGTTATGTCCAAGTATTGTTCTTTAATATTTTTCTATTGTAAAAATCTATATTCTTTTTGGACATAACCTTAAATTAGAAAAGCAGGGTTTCTGCAATTGCATCTCAAGAAGTTTGATAGTAAATTTGACACAGCTACATAGACTGTTGGGCTAAAGGAATAGCATTATAGCCTCAGATTATAATTATTAAAACAGAAATTATCAGGAAAATTAAGAACAAATCAAAGTGCTAAACAAAATATGTTATTTGTTTGAGTTTAAAAGCAGAAAAGTGATTTAAAACTTCAAAGATGTGAAATTATTACTGTCCTTTGAAGTAATAGTTTACATTTAATTTAAGGATTAAAAGGGTGACCATATATTACTTTTACATTTTTCAATTTGATTAATCCAGTCTTTTCAGTTAGAAATTATGTCACAGTTGTCTGAAATTACTTAATATATATATTTATTTCTAGTATGCAGAATATTCATTTACATAAATTGGTTCATTTCTGTCTGACACAATACAGCAATAAAATGTGTCTCTAAAGAAATAGATTTTAAATACTGAAAACTAGGGATGGTGGTTCAACAGACTAGCATTGAATCCACACTCTTAGCAGGGTATGTTTGATATCACTGGCTAGCTGCAAAATAGTAATTATTATGCAGATGATCAGAAATGGTGGTGAATACAGAACTTTATTAATAATCTAGTTAAGAGTTTTTTCATAGATTGGTACAATAACCTGCTTGACGAACAGATGATAACGCAGTAGTGCCTCAGGCTAAAAGGGGATAAAAGTAGTAGTAGAGGAACAAAAACAAAATAAAGGAGTATCAAGGTTGTTTAGCCAGTATTAGTAATTCTACCACATAGGATGCTTGAACATGCAGCATAACTGCAAATAATAGCACTGCTGATCTGCTCTGAGAGTCTCTACAGAATGTCACCTGCATTCTACTGTGCTGCTGACTAATGATTTTCTGTGTCCATATTTTTGTTATGCTGCATTTGGAGGCAGTAAATAAGGAAAAGAAGGATCAAACAGCTCATCATTACATTAGTTAGAGTGTATTTTTGTTGTGAAACCGAAGCATATTCTTTCAAATTAAAATATGTTCCGGGGACTTCTAAATTCTGTGTTACTTGAGAACCTCAAAGTAGTGATGAGATTGCAACAGTCTCAACATCTTTGTATAGTGACTTTTTCAAGATGTTTTAATATGAGATTTTTAATTTATATGTGATGCATGTTCCCCAATATTAAAGGCATAATCACCTATTGCATCTGAAAGAACAGGTTTCAAAACTGTGCTCTGCAGAACAAGTGACCATGAGAGCTGAGTGCCCTCCTCTCTCTAATTGCATTAGAAGATAGCTCAAAATACATGTAATGATATTAATAATCCTTTTCCAAGAAAGCAGGGTCTGTAGTTTCCACAAGAGTGATGTGATACATGATCACAAATGGAAGTGTGTTGGTGGTCTTTTTGAATTGTGAATAGGAGGGAACAATAAGAGACTCTAGCAAGGAAGTTTGAAAATATCTGCAATAGAATAAGTCTTTGTCATTATTGCATTAGTGATGAAACTGTGAATTTGTTATTTCATGAACATCTTGTCACTGAGCACTATTTAGGAAATGGCCTTTATGTTTAAGAGCTGCTTCTCACTGTTTAACAGTACATAGAGGATAAGCCACTCTGAAAAGAATACTAGCGTATACATCCTGAAGTATTTCACAGTTGCAAGTCTGAAACCTCATTCTCTGGTATAGAAGGAAGCACAGAGAATACAAATCTAGGAAAGGCTGCAAAGCTGACTAAAGATCAGTTCTAGTATGACCAGGACCCACTCCAGGCACTAGTGCAGCAAGCAGGTGCTTGTGGTGGTCAACAGAAAGGAGCGGCACGTCCAGCTCTTCTGCAGCGAGTCCCTCAGTCCTTCTCAGAGGGAAGAGCCTGCCACCAAATTGCCGCCGAAGAATGAAGTAGCGGCAGTAGAGCTGCCACCGAAGTGCCACTGATCATGGCTTTTTTTTTTAATTTAATTTATTTTTTTTAATTTTTTTTTGCCACGTGGGGAGGAAAAACACTGGAGCCGGCCCTGAGTATGAAACTAGATAAATATGGATTAGAACCAGGGAAAAACTGTCTGAATTGTGCTTTGAGAAATTTTAGTGGAGTGGAAAAATCTTTTTTTTTTTTTTTGAAAGAATGGAAATGGACTATCCTTTACCATTGAATTTTACCAGTTTTGTTTTGATATCTCAGATATAACAGCATAACATTTTCAAACACTTCTAAGTGACTCAAGCCTAAGACCCATTTCAAAAAGTGACTTGGGCCTTTTAAGATTCTAAGTCTCATTAAAAGACAGCTTTTGGAAATGGAACTTGCATCACTTAAATGTTTTTGATGTTTTTGAAAGTGTTGCACTTCCAGGGTGGGTCTTAAATGTGTGACTAACACACCTCATTGCCTAAAGTTAAGGTTACCAGACACTTTCCATTTCAAAACCCTATGTTAGATTTCAATGGTGTAGGTTTAAGCCCTCCATGTCTGCCTCAGACTGAGTTTTGTTGTTGTTGTAAGTTTCAACTGAAAGGGTTCAATTATCATTCTGAGACTGATGCTAGGGAAAAATATTAGGTTTTGCCAATGTTAAGAAAAAATGTTAATGGTTTCACTGAGAAGCTCTAGTATTTTTTGGAGAAGGGATTTAAAATTTGGGAAGGGTGAGGCAGGAGCACTTTGGTGTCGAGACTGTGTTTTTTGGTGTACCCATGAAAATTGGCCCAAATTGGGCCAAGTTATAAACCTTTGTAAAACTGGAGTTCATGCATGCTTAGTTGAGGCTTCTTAAAGTTTGGCATCTAAATTATCATCTTTGCTGAGCATGATCTGTTCCAACACAGCTCCTAATAGTCAGGTGGACTGTGCAGGTATCATATACACAAGGCAGGTGAGCATACTCTATCCCAGAGCTTCAGGGACTGAGCAGGACTTTCCCTTGGAATTGCTCCTCCAAATTGCCAGAGGCTACTGTGGTTCTAGACACACAATCTCCTATTTTCTCACTGCTCCAGCTGCTGGCACCAACGGTGTGTAAATGTCCCACGTGAGGAACAAATATTTAACAGTGGGTATTGTTTCATTTTCTGAGATTATTAGATATAAGAATGTAAGAATGGCTGTACCGGGTCAGACCAAAGGTCCACCAAGCCCAGTATTCTGTCTGCCGACAGTGGCCAATTCCAGGTACCCCAAAGGGAATGAACCTCACAAGCAATGATCAAGTGATCTCTCTCCTGCCATCCATCTCCACCCTTTGACAAATAGAGGCTAGGGACACGATTCCTTACAACATAGCTTTAAAATTATAGTAAGGGATAGATTCACAAAGAAACTTGGGTGTAGCAATGCTCAGTGTCAGCACACCTAATTTTGAAGTTCCTAGAAAATTACTCGGATTTACAAAACCTGAGTTAAATGATCAGGCTTCCTATGCAATGAAAGGAGGAAAATAGATGCCTCAGAATGGGATTCACAAAAGCCAGAACACTGAGTTGGGAAGCATTCTAAACTAGTCCATGGGAGATATTGAGGAGAGTGGTATACCTATCTCTTGGAGTTGGAAGAGACCTTGAAAGGTCATTGAGTTCAGCCCCCTGCCTTCACTAGCAGGACCAAGTATTGATTTTGCCCCCATTCCCCAAGTGGCCCCCTCAAGGACTGAACTCACAACTCTGGGTTTAGCGGGCCAATGCTAAAACCACTGAAATCTCCCTCTGCCCCACAGGCATCTAATTCTGGGCTAGAGAAAGGTGCCTCCTGCTGCTTAGGATTCCTCTTTGGGAATTGGGTGCTTTCAGAAGATGAGCTCCCTCATAACTTTTAGCCCAGTGGTTAGGGTACATAGGATGTGGAAGACATCCAGTTCCAGCCCCCTCTCCCCCTAAACCCTCCTGATTAGGAGAGGGGCTTTAAACAGGAATCTGCTATGTCTCAGGTGAGCGCCCTAACCATTGGGATATGACACGTTCTGTTGTTGGACACCCTTGTTCTCTCCTGTTGAGGCTGCTCACTGTAGAAAAAATTGGCCATTGGGTCAGAGTGGGAGATAGCAAGCATGAGACTGATTCCATACCTTGTTAGTTAAAGCATTCACCCAGGATGTGGGTGACCCAGAAACTACAATGTCTATATATTTTTAAATGTATCCAGAGTGGAAGAGCTTCCACAGGAAAGATTGAGTGACCTGCTCATCATAAGATTATCTCATAGCCTAGTGATTAGGGCACTCACTTGAAAGGTGGTAAATCCCTGTGGTAGATCCACTCAATATTTTTGCAGGAAATAAAATGAGATTATGCTATTAAATGTTATTTTATGAGCTGTGTGGACGTCATTGCTGATGCCTGTGTACAAAAAGGCATTTCTTATTTATTCACTAAATACATTGAAATATATTAAGCAAATAATTTTATAAAGGCTTGTACACAAAATAAGATACAGGTGTAAGTTTCCCCTTCACCTCCAATGGAGACACTGACTTTCTCCCTATCATTGTCTTTGTGTCAGTCTATGTATAGATTTCCCCATCCATTCCTACTATATCTCTCTAATATACAAGTACTCTGGCCCATATTATCTTCCTTCTCTTCTCCAAACTTCCTCCAATCTAGTGCAGAAACAATCTATTTTATTTATTAAGGGCAAAAAAAAAAGGTTTTATTAACATTTTTCAGATTGGATCTTCATTCTTCTAAACTGGATGTCTGATGGTGAAGCTCAGTTCAGAGACAGATAACAACAAAACTTTAAAGAGAAAATATCTGTGAAGATTGATTCTTTTTAGAGGGTCACTTAAAAGTTCAAACAAATGTAAAAATGATTACTTGGATGGCCTGGATTATTCTTTAGACAGAATTTAACAGACTTGACTATTTATATACAATAGGTCAGCTCTTCTAAATCATAACTACTTCACAATCTCTAAAGACAGATATCAAGTATTTATGGAAAATATTTCTTTGTGTCCCCATATAGTCAACATGATCACAATATTTCTCATTAGAAGAGCTTTCATGTTGTATCCTGTTACCCTGAACTATTGAATCAGATACTGTACATCTCTATTTAGTTCAATGGGATTTTCTGTTTGTTATGAAACAATCCAGTTCTGGTGACTTTTGTAATCACAGAGGGCTTCAGTCTGAGGACATTATGTAGACAAAAACTGGGTTATTTCTGTGTAAAAACCAGTTCATGTTGATTATCCCTATTATTAAAAGATGCAAAGGTCAAATCACTTCTCTATGTAGTTCTAAAACAAGAGTGGAAAGAGTCACATTGCAAAAAGAATGTCAGCATACCATAGAATATGGTTCCTGTGAAAATATCTTCCAGTATGACCACTCCACTACCTCCTCACCATCCTGGAGAGACAATTTCAGTGGAAACTAACTACAGGTGTCTTCAGTGTCCCAAGAACATTTAACACCAATAGCCTTATCCTCTGCTAGAAAGCATGTGAGACTGGTTATTAAGTAATCTTTTCCAGGACAACTAATAGACCAAAACAATGTTGCTGCATGTATATAATGGCTTACAGAAAACCAGAACCTTTGATGAAAGCTCAGACATTTTATTATCATAGGCACTGTCCCAGATCAACAGAAAAATAAAGATATATTTGTCCTGAATATTAACAAAAGCTATGCTGGCAATGTTTGCCTGAAGCATTTCACCTTGTTAACAGATGTTGATCCTACTGGGAAAGTATTGCATGGATTTTGCTGACTCACTGGTGCAACTGGGTCATTACCCCGCCCAGGTATAAAGGAGATGAGACTCCCCCACTGCTACAGTGACTACAAGCTAGGGTTTGGGACAGGAAAGATCTAGGACTAGGAGAAGCAAGGCCTGTAAAGAAGGATTAGGCTGGAGTTTCAGATAGTATTGTTTTCGAATTACATTCCAAACCTTAACATGTGTGACTTTTTTTTGTATGTGTGTAGTTTTTTCTTAGACTCCACCTGCTTAGAAGCAGAATATGAGAAATGCAAGATTAGACAGTGCTCAGACTGTTTTGAGGATCACTGCGTTTTAGTTAATGCATTACTTGCAAGATAGTGAAACCTAAGACAATGGTATTAAGCTAAAACTACTATTAGAAAGATGTGACTCACTTATTTAAAGATTGAGGGCTAGATACTTCATCTGTAACTCACAGAAGCAGATGTATTGACTTCCATATGACTACTCATATGAGTAAGGTAAGCAGGCCTGAATCAATAATTGCTTTGTTTGCTGCTGTTGTTATTTTATTTTTTATTCTTTGCTTACTTACTACTTCACTCAAGTGCAAAGCAATATTTACAGATTTTGGTAAAGATAAACCTTCCCACACTAAGTCCTTACTATGCTAGGTATTGGTTCAGCTATGTAAGCTTGCTGACAAGAGCAAGGTTATCTATAATTACCTTCTTTCATTTTTTCCCTTCTTCCCTGAAAGATAGTTCATGGAAGATCTTCATTACTTCTCAAAAAAATTCAAAAGTATTGATCAGTTCTAATAGAAACTGAACTGCAGTTTTCATTTGCAACAGAATCTCATGTATATGCCTACCACTACTTAGCATCCATGCTAAGGTAATAGTGGTTCTATTAATACAGTTTTGAGAGTAACTGTGCTACAGTTGGCAAGGCTATAAATATTGCCATAATAATTGTATATGTAACTATCTAGTTCAGGAGTAGGCAATCTATGGTATATGTGCCGAAGGCGGCACACGAGCTGATTTTCAGTGGCACTCTCACTGCCCGGGTCCTGGCCACTGGTCCAGGAGGCTCTGTATTTTAATTTAATTTTTAAATGAAGCTTCTTAAACATTTTAAAAACCTTATTTACTTTACATACAACAATAGTTTAGTTATATATTATAGACTTACAGAAAGAGACCTTCTAAAAATGTTAAAATGTATTACTGGCATGCAAAACCTTAAATTAGAATGAACAAATGAAGACTCAGAACATCACTTCTGAAAGGTTGCCGACCCCTGATCTAGTTTATGGGGGTTTATGGAAACTACAGTTAATGTTATAAGGAATTATAGTGATCTCTGATTCCACCAGTGTTTCAACTCCGTGGTTCATGAACACAGATGTTTAATACTTAGTGGCAGCGTGAAATCTAGACCAGTTCTCAGTCTTTATAACAGGCATACTTTACGCTACAGGGAAAACTAAGTATCCTGTTGTGCTAACTAGGTCTGTCTGTTCCATGCTTGCATCTTACTCTAGATACACTGACAAATGTAAGTTACATGGGAGTGAAAGAATGAGTTTTATTAACTTGTAACGCATACAATTCTTAATAGCAGTGGGGATGGGGGTGTCTATGACTGTAGGTAATTAATGCACTCTTGAGTAATTAAAAACAAAGGAAAAATCAACAACAACCCACATTCACCACACTGGGATAGATGGTATGGCTTCACTTCAGAATTTACGCCCACTTTCTCTCCAGTTTATCAATTATATATACCAGTACTTGAAATGTGTGGGCTTTGTTACACTGAGCTTGACCTGGCGGACTGACTTTTCCTTGGGAAAGGAAGGTAAATACATACAATCATGGTTTACCTCAAGAAGTCCTATACTTCACTGAAATTGGGTGGTGATTTGCTCAGTTTGCAGATGATGAGGAAGAAAAGCCACTGAAAATAAACTCAAGCTTGAAGGAATGTAGTGACAAGCAGCAAAGGAAAAAGCATTGCAGAATAATGATGTTTAGATTTACTATACCCTGCTTTAACAGCCAGTGGCCAGCTTCCCTTGTATACATTTTCAATCACAAAATACACAGAGGAGGGAGAAAAATCCTTTTACTTCTACCCTGAATTCATTGAACTGTAATCAGACTAATTTATTCACAGTCTCAATCTATGCTTTGTGCAGTAAAAAAATCCTCTGAGGAATATCACTTTAGTGTTCTTTCCCTTTGTAGAAGGATGGGCCAGGATTTTTAAAAAGCTGAGGTTAGAAAAATGCCTTTGAGTAAAAAAACAACAGATGTCTGATAATTCCATGGGAACATGATTGTCGTTCAGTTGAAAGCTCATCTTGATGTAATTTAACAAAAATAACAAATGCAGAATAAGTAAAATAGTGTATGAAAAATGTCCTTTGACAGTAGATACACTTATGAAGTAGTTGAAAGCGCTGTCAGGATTTCTATTAGCTGAACTACATTTTGATTGCAAAGAGAAGGATTTTACATACAAAGAGAAAAATATGTTGTTGATCATTTTATATACCTCCAGAACTATGTAGGGCATTTTATAGGCATAAATAAGAAAAGGTCCATGACTCAAGGCAACTGCAGTCTATGGCCCTGACCCTGCAGTGTATTACACATGAGCAGATCTTGGTCTCAGCAAGGAGCCCTGTTAACTTGAGTGTCATTCTCCACAGCTGGAAAAGTCTACCTATACAACATGCACCGCAAGTTCAGGCCCTGAAGCTAGATCAAAGACAAAACAAACTGACAGTGCTTCCGATGAGGATCTTGAGGGATATGAAATGAATGTGGAGGAGGAGGATGAGACTGGGATAAGGAGGAGAAAACACTAGTACTGTGGAGAAATTTATATCGCACTCTTTGATTAGTTGAAAGCTAAATAAATTGATGAGTGCTATGCTCAGATAACATATGGCATCACACACCTTAGGAAATACTACTTTTTATATTAAGATTCTGTTATTAGAGAGTTAAGACTAGTAGATGTTATAATAAGGTTGCATACATGAATGGTGTATTATAGATGGTCTATAAGCATTACAAATGTTATACTTATAACCATGGATTATAAGCAACCTCTTGGACTCTGTAACAAATAGCCAATCATTAGAACAACTGTTAATTTATTAAACTTAATATTAAGTTAACTATTTACAAAACATTCATAAAGTATGATCACAATATTAAAGCTAGGACAAAATAAACATTGAAGAAAGTGAATAAGACTACAACAAAACAAAACAAATAGGGACACAGTCCATACAAGCACAGTTTTCTTCAGGGCCAGCCCTAGACAGGATTTTGTATTGCATTTGTAGCCCATTTCACAAATTTGATACACAATTTGCATGCATGAGTTATCTTTGTCATATAAGATGATAAATTTGCTAATAACAAAAACAGCACCCTGAGCCTGGCCCCCTCCAAGCACAGCACCCAGGGAGACGCCTGCGTCGCTTGCCCCTAAATCTAGCCCTGGTTTCCTGCAGGGAGTGAGAGAGAATCTGTGATAAAATTTGCTGACCTGAATTCCAAATTGTAAATGTGTATGTGTAATAGTGAATTTCACTACTGTGAAGTGTTAGCATTGATAGCTGTTGCAGAAGAAGTAGTGAATAAGGAGAGGGTTGTCAGATATGCTGGAGTTCAGTTATACCTTCTGACTTCATTCTACCAGAAATGTTTGTGGCTATTTATACCCGTTGTTAATAATTGCTTATTGTTTATTATACCTGTCACTTACAAAAACTAGATTTCACCGTTGTTGTGGTTTTTTTCCCCCTTGGGGAATATCTGATTGCCTCTCAAAGCCTTAAGTATCCTATACAGTGTCACCCTACTTCTTTCCCCCATTAAGACATTGGTTGAAATACCAGCCTGCTTGAAATTGATGGGTATGTCTACACTGCAGCTGAAAAGTGTGAATCTAATTACAGGTAGACAGACTTGTAGAGTGCATACTGAAGCACTGCTGGCAGCTCAGGCCAACTATCCATATCCAATCCCACCTGACCCCCTGGATTCGAATTTGGGCCGCTACCTGAGCCATTGTCCATGCTGCAACATCCAAGCTGTTGTTTTTAGTGCAATAGTTTGAGCTAAGCAATCGCACTTCCCAGTTGAAGTGTAGACATACCCAAGGGAGCCAGGATTTTGCCCTTTATGTTTTAGTAATCCTTTCTGTGTCATAAGGCAACTGGTACTGATCTTTCTTAAGCCTGCTGTGCTGGTTGCTGGAGAATGATATTAGACTCTCCCTTTCAGGCCCTTCATGGTGTGTCTGCAATAATACTAGCCTTATTTTATTAAGTATTGGTATCTTGTTCATGAGATGGTCTGAAGCGCCAGAAATCGACTGGATTTTATCAAGCATGCAGAGGGCTGAGGAAAAGGATTGTCCAGTAGTTAGGATGTGAGTCTGGGATTTAGAAGACCATAATTTGAATCCCTGCTCTGCTATAGACTTCCTGGATGATTTGAGCAAGTCACTGTCTCAGTACTTCAGCTGTGAAATGCAAGTAATAGTACTTGTATACCTCTCAGGATGTTAAAGATGAATAAATTAAAGATTGGAGGGTGCTCAGGTACTGTGATAATGGATTCCATACAAGTACTTGAGGTAGAAGATACTACAAGCTATATTTTCTCACTAATGGCCGCCTTTCCCTGTTAAAAAAGAGGTGTGATCTGAAGCCCTGTGAAACCTTTGTATCCCTGTGGAGTAAGAACAGCTGTCCAATACCTACTACTCTCTGTAATCACTCAGAAAGAAAGGAGCTGAGCCACTCTTGACACTATTTCTGTGTAGCTGGGGACCAGCCAGTGAAGAATACATATTTTTAAATAGTTAAGCACTGACTGTACTACGTGGTCTGTAGTTTAAAAAGGAGAACTAATTCCTTGTCATGAATGGAAGGGGGAGAAGTTAACTGTAATATACTAACTAAATGGTATAGGATACAAATCTTCAAAGAGAAGAGAGTAATTATCTTTATGCCTGAAAAAATAAGTGTTCTATTTTCCCAAATGTATTTATACAAAAAAAGAATGAACTATGTTAAACCTTATCAACTTATTTTGCAATTTCAATAGAACTAGTTGAATGTGTCTCCATTTAGCTGTATTATCACTGCAAATGTACAAAAATCCTGTTCCTTTTGAACTGAAATTTCATCTTTGTTAACAGAGGTCACAGAGCTTTTCAGAAGTTAGTGCCATTATTATGAAGCTCTCTGTTCTTCTGTAGCATTGAACTCCTAGTGACTGTTATAATATGAAAATACTTTCTCACTGAAGGTTTGAAACAAACATCTGAAAATAAAGATTGCATTTAACTTTAAATATTTGAGACCTATACATTATAATATAGTGACTTTGTTTTTTCTCTAAGGATTTATTTCTACCTAATCACTAAAGATGGAACTCTCTGCTTAGTTGCAATGGCTTTTAAGATATACCCTATATACTGAGTTCTGAAATGACAGAGAGCCTGCAGTACATGATTCCACCTTAAAAAGACATATGATTTATTGCTTAAAATGTTCCAATTCCAGGCATAGTCATTGATCTCGAGCCTCTGGGTCAGCAGACTATAGCTTTCTAGTCTATGAATCTAAAAGTGGCATGGGGTATATGCACAGATTGATCTATCTACAAAATAGAAGTAGCAGCAGATTCACATGGCTATGATGTAGCTGTGGTGGCAAGTGGAATGGACTTTGACCTTGAGCAGTCCCATGCAAATAGTTGTCTTTTGTCAGGGATCAGTATGGGAGCATTTAGACTTCTTAAATCCCTCAAAAATTCATCTTCCAACCTCAACTGTGGTCAGACTCATGCTCTATTTCCTTTGACCTCAGGTCTATAAACCTTCTGTAAAAATATACCTTCTTCTGAACATTGGACATGACCCCAGAATTAAAATCATCTTATCATCAACTGGTCCAAGACTCATTTATGTTAAAATCAAACCAATGGATGTTAAGCATACACTTTAAGTTTTGACACTGAAAACCATTTAGTTTCCTCTCCTCGGCTGTTTATAACAGCCATGTTTCTGCTTTATCATCACTTCCCCATTGAACATTCTTACCTTGTCACACAGATATCCTGCCGACCAAACAGAGGCCTTTGAAGATATTGAAGACCTATTACAAAGACGTAGTTTATAAACAGTACTGAACCAGACATGAAAAGAACTCTGGGTTGGGGCATAAAGTCTAGCAAAATGAAGAATAAAAGGATGCAACTTTATACTATTATTACTTACTGTATTAGACAAGGGGGCAATAATGAGATCATTATAACTTATACTTTAGAATCAGGGAACAAGAAAAAAGACAAATTTAATTTGAGTTCAGATTAAGCTGGTATTTAGACATAAAATGGTTTATATTCACTAAAGTGTTCCATTCCATTTAAGATTAAAAATGTGGGGTTGGGGGAAGAGGGAACATCAGGAAATAGAAAAATCATTCGGGATTACTATTTGATGTTAGATCTGCCTTTATAGCCCAAGAGACAGTGAAGGAGCAAATTGGGTCAAAATATAAAGCCAGGGTATCGAGAGATTTTTCTACATAAATTTGCAGCTGGTAAAGCAAACAGTAAGAGGAAATCTGATTTACCAGGCTGATATAAAAGAAAATGCATGTTCTTTGTTTTTTATTTATTTAAACTACAAACTTCCATAAATAAAACTGCAATGATAGGCATGAGGTGGGGAAAAAAGGTAGCAGAAGAAAGAGAAGATGCCTCTCGTTAAATATTAAACAAGTTATTTGGTAAATGAGCAATCTGATTCCCAGCACACACTGATTCCCAGCAGAGTGGGAGAGCCCACTATCAAATGTGGGGTAAAAATCTTATTCCTTAAATGTATTTAAAATTATCTGTCTAGAAGTGTCACTGGAATGAGGTTTAAAGACAAGTCTGCCTAATCGAGACATGATGGCCAGTCTACCTACCTCTAGGCAGATACCCAGATTGTTTTAAACCTGTTCATCTGATCTTTACTAAGACTACATAGAGACTTTTTCAAGTATCAATAGGATGTGTTCACTTCAAATTGCACAAAAATAAAAAGGGGAATATTCAATTATAATGTTCTAAGTAAAAAACCTGCCACCCTTGTTTCTCTCCCCCTCTTTTATATTCAAACTCATACCTTTATGCACATTTACCCACTGACCATATGTATTGAAACATTTCTGAGAGGGCAGGACTTCCTAAATAGCTATCAAAAATATGAATGACATGGCATAAATGGCTTGCTTGATCATTACATTAAAAGATACTTAACCCAGAAAAAAAAAATCTCCAATTGGAATGTCTGACAAGCGGTTTAGAAGCAAATCTTCAAAGAACGGTTCAAGCTACAGTCGGCAAAATTATTTTTAAATGTAGCAGTGTGACTTGATGGACTGAGATACAAAATGAGGGGACTTTAAAACACTGGAAGAGGTCATAGGAGGGAGAAGGGACACACAGATCTAAAGGATTAAATAGTATGATGAACTGAGGAGGTGATGAGGACAATAGCTCTAAAGAATATGAATCAGAGGGAGAATTTAATTCATAAAAGATAGAAAGCACATTGGAATAATAGAGACACTACCTGCAGACTACAAAGTTTGATAAAGCAAATATGAAACTCTCTCTTAAAAAAAAGAAGGCTCTTTGAAGATAAAGTAAGGATTGGGAGAACGTTTCTATAGATCAAGATCATAAGAGTTAGAAAACATGGCAGAAAATTATATATATACTTAAAAAAAAAAGACACTGCAGTATAATTGTCAAGGTTGACAGCCTCCTTTTCTAACTGGAGAAGATAATGAGCACATGGAGAGAGTATTTTTTTTTAATCTGTTGAAAACAGATGTAATAGTTGAGGAAGTAAAACCTGTTGGTGGGCTTATTAGCAATACTACTGATCAAGAACAATTTTAAGAGGAAGTCAAACACTGAGAAATATTGTAGAAAAGATAACTAATGGTGCAAAAGTGAAGCCAAAGATCAAGTTGTTTCATGTGGCTGCACTAAAATTGCTTTAAAAATGTGCATTTCTGGTTTAAAGTGGACCAAAAATATTGCATTGACGCACAGCTATTGAAAAATAGCCCTTCAGAGTAAATTCTACAATGAATGTTTTCACGTGAATTGGGTGTATTTAGAGATGCAGAGTGTTAGGAGAGAACCATTCTGCCCCCGCCACCCCCACAATATTTAAAATATTAGAAATCGCTGGTTTTAATGCTGCAGAAAAAGTAAACAATGAGCATTCAGGATGCTGGAAAATCTGACTTCTCCAATATGATGGCTAAGATAGTGAAAACTTGATCTGGTGATGTTTACTGAAGGCAATAGACACTAATACATGGCAAGAGCCAAACCTGTGTCATGTGTAAGAGTTGGTATGATGGAAATTTCCACTTTTGGTGGGAAATCCTGGTCCCACTGAAGTCAATAGCAACACTCCGATTGACTTCAATAGGATCTGGATTCATACTCGTTTGTAACTTCAAACAGTTCCAGTTCTGACACCCTTACTGATATTGGATGAAATTCATCCCCATATAAAAGCCAAGAACCAAATTTATACAATACTTACATCCACTTCCTTTGAGGGGACTTTAACCCTGGAAGAGTAAAGAGTTCAAGTCATTGCAGAATAAAATAATAAAAAAATAAAAATTAAAAAAAATCCCACAAATAAGGCTACTTAGCTCCAGGTTAAAATCTTGAGTCAGATTTTGGAGCAGAAAATTTCAGATATATGTCATCAGTCAGCCAGAGGAGCAAAAAGGCAGAGATAAGTCTATCTGGGATTCTGTTGTGAGCTGAAGTGTTGTATCATTCAATCTTTAAAGCATAAGAATGAACATTTTAGAAAGGGAAAACAAATTCTTCAGCCATACAGATATTAGTATGCTGCTGTGCCTGGCAGCAGTGAAGGCTTAAATATATATGTAACATCAGATTCAAAACTGGTGTACACAGCATGTCAATAATATTCCCCTTGCCATGACAGAGCTACATCAGAGCAATGAACTGAGCAGGTAAAAAGCAGGGCTTTGATGTAAACTCTAATTTCGTCGCAAAATATTTGAAACTGTACCTTGTCTTTTATATATATATGATTGACACAAAACTGTTTGTGATAATGCTTGTAACATTTACTTATAGAAGGCAGGCAATTTAAAGTGAACTCCCCTCTTAACTCATTTTCATTCAAAATACTATGGGGGATAGAGTCCCAGCTCTGAACTATGTGTTACTAGATGTTGCTGAGGCCAAGAGCTAGGTGCCATTCAGAAAGGATTAGATATGCTTAATAAGAACATAAACAGTTAAATATGACAGGATTTTAAAAAGGGATATAAACAATCCTCTAGCCACTGGGAAACAATGAAGAAATTCCCCCTATCACTATGTTGCATAATTACCCAGTATGGGGTTTCTTACATCTTCCTCTGGAGAATCTCATTCAGCCACTGATAGAGAGAGGACATTAGCCTAAATGGACCATTGGTCTGATCCATTGCAAAAATTCCTATCTTCTCTCTTCTATCTTAGTACAAAGTTTATGTGTCAATCTTAACTTCAAATGTCATTGTCCTTTTGGTCATAAATCTTTTTGTGATATTGAACATCAGAGAGTTGTGCACATAGATGAAGGATGCAATATAGCCCTAGATCATTTGCCTGATAGGGACAGCCTATTAAGAAGGCACAGGCAGGTAATTATACTTGAAGGCTGGGTAAGTCTGTGCAGACCAACGAATAGATAGGCACATTATTCATCAAGTTCTGAATGAAGTTAGGATTTAATAGGCAAATTGTACACTTCTGTAAAGATCATCAGACTCTAAATATATAGTTATATAATTTTTATTAAAGAAATGAGACTGCTGATAAAAATTACTGCACAAGTACTTACAAAAATTTAAAATGCAGTTTATTTTATAGAATAATCTGTCTCTTCACTCCTATGCACAGGAGTCTGCTGCTTTGGGTGGGATTTCAGTGGGTCCTTATGGTTAGTCCCATCCCACAGCATCCACTGGTGGGATTTGTAGTTCTGTCCCTTTGTGAAAATGGGAAAACATTCTCTAACAGTGGCTCCAGGGGTCAGGACCTTCTTCATTATACGTCTGGTGAACTACTGAGGAAAGGACTGGAAGTCCACACCTGCTTCAGGTTTCTAAACTTTTCAGCAGAGATAATTAGTTTATAAAAATGTTTTGCCCTCCAAAAAATAACACTTGACTTTCATAAAGCTGAGGCCCAAGTGCATGTGTATATGTTTAAGTGCACTTTTGTGCCTGATATTTATACTCATGTACCACTGCTTCTTATCCATGCCATACTAAAATAGACACTGATGTTCATAAATGCCTTATTGCCAAATATATTTGCAATAATTTCACTCATAAAATCAGTCCTTTTTATGTGTGTCTGATATCTCAAACCACAGCATGAAAGATTTAAAAATCACTAATCAAAGTTCCTTCTTCAGTCTTTTCAGTCTTAGTGTACATACCAATTCAGTGTCTAACTGATGAATGTATAATTTATATTTGCTGCTCAACAAAAGTGATTGGCTTCACCATTTTTCTGATGAAAACTATGAAATTTCTCATTTTCTTATTCTTGCTCCTATATTGTTACTTTGCTGCTTCCTTTAGGGTCATTTGAGGTTAATGGGACTAAAACATAGGTCTAATGTTGTTTAAATTCTTTGCATATGGGCTACTGAACTGGTGCCTAGATGTGTGTCTGACACTATTCAATCTTTATTCTGTCACAATCTTTTCTTTACACAGAGTACCTAAACTTTGTATTCAAGCACACTGTTGTGCTACTTATTAAAACAAAACCTTTCAACTGATCCTCATCTCATAACTAATTTTCACTTTTTCTAATTCCATTTGTATCCAATCCAGTCTTTTTTTTTTCTTAATACTCAAGTGTTCTTCATCTCTGGGTATAGATACCGCAAATCATGTTGCTACCGACTGTTTAACCTTCATAAAATGTCTAAATGTTAAACAGTGAATGCCATCATCCTAACTTCTGGTTTTGTCCTAATTATTTCACATTTAGATATTTCTGAATGTCTTCTGGATATCTTTTTCCATTCAGTCATTGAGCCTTTACAGTATCTTAAAAACATTACTACACAACTGACTCTGTTAATTGTTGTTGTTGCAATGCCACCATCTTATTCAGTTACACTTACTACCTCTACACTGTAACAATAACAATAAAATTCTAAGGAGACGAGGTGGGTACAACATGAGTACAACAACACTGCATATCTCAATAAAATTCTAGGGACACTTTCAAATATGGCCTCTAATTTTGCATCCCCAGTCAATTGAGGGCTTCAAAGGGTGGAAATGCTAGCATCTAAAATATTGACTACCAGGTTGACTGCATTGCATCTAAAGCTGGTCAAACGTTGGCTGGGCTTGCCAAAGGAGGGCAGCTGTGCTTTATGGCCAAGGGGGAGGGGGGAATGAGGCCAGAGACCGCTGTAAAAGGTGAATGGTGGTCAGCTTTGCTGCGCTGACTCACCCCCCCAGAAATGTGAGGTCTGAAGGCTATAAAGGTGCAAGCCCTGAGAGTGGGAAGCCTCTTTTTTCCACACAGCAGGCTTCATCTATTGGGGCTGCTATATAAGAGGCCACTGGGAGATGTCTGGGAATCCAACTGGGTCAGGGAGGGAGGCAGCCGAGCAAATTGCTGGTGCCTCATTGTGGTGGATGCCCAGTGCAGGTACTCCATAAGGACGGCATCCAGTGACCAGATAAATGGTCTGGTAAAAAACTTCAAGGAGGTGCTGGATAAAGTACAGAACAGTGGAGGAGAGTTAGGGACTCCTATGATTGGTACTGTAGGGAGCGAACCCCTCCTCATTCTCATAGCCCACCTTAATCCTCCTATGAGGGGAGTAAATTGTAAGGTCCAAGCCATGGATTGGCTGGGGGTGACCTAGATGGAAAATGAAGGGGGGCTGGTGAAAGCCCTGGGTAATTATTTAAATATACATGGATTTGCCTGCACTGTACACTTTATCTGCCAGGTAGTCCCAGACATCTATATAATAAAGTTGTAGCTTGATTGAAATTCATATAAATTGTCTCCTGTCCTTCTTTTGGTGTACCCTGACAATGTACCTGAAATATGAATTGCAAACCAAAAATTAAATTTCCATTTGAGGCCTTTTTGAAAATGTCTGGGCTTTAGTTTTTAAAACTCTTCAGTACTTTCATAATTATACCAGTTTATTCAAATCCCAAACCATAATTAAAATCAAGTTTCAAAAAATGTTTTCAAATGCTTCAGTTCCTCATTTTTTGGGTGCCCATCTTTAGAAACCCACTGTAGGGCCTGATTTTTTCAGTAGTGCTGACAACTCTCAACTGAGTTAGAGGTGACAATTCAAAATTGTTGCCCTTATCTTCTAGTTGGAGGGAAACACTGCTATGAAATATTTGCACCAGCTATTTCATTTTTATTCCATTATTCGTTATTGAACATTCTCAGGCCAGCCTGTGCCCTCACTTACACTTGTGAAGCCCATTACCATCTGGTGTAACTGAGGGAATAGTTAGAAGATAGTGTGGTTGCACAGGGGTAGAGTGAGAGCAGAATTTTGACTCCAGTTTTTTTGTTACTGGTATTGATGAGGCTTGGAAAGGAAAGAACCCAGTGTCTTTGTCTGCCTCCAGAGTGTGGGTGTCTCCCTGGTAGAAAAACATAAAACAAGGGAATCGATCAAACAAAAATACTCTTTATACCTTGTAAACTGAGTCACTGAATCAATACCCATTGAAATCCTACATGACACCTTCAGAGGCTCACATCTTGGTAGAACTTTCAATGTTTCCTTTTTGCCCCTTAAGGTTCCTCTCCCCATTTTTAAAGAGAAAAAATCACAAAGAAATAAACTCCACGGTGGGGGGGAGGGGCACATTTAAAGACCAACACAGAAAACATTTCTATAAAACATGATGTTCATGATGATCCATTTTTAAAATAATTTGCCTAAAAGGAGTAAAAGCCTGTTAAAGATATAAGCAAAATATCAAAAGGAGAGAGAAAGGGAAGTGTGAATCTGAGCCTTTTTTTTAGGGAGGGGGAGGGATTAAGTAGTAAACTTGCATATTATTAAAGTAAATATTTTTCCAAGCACCTAAGTGGCTTTAGGATTCTTTTAGTAAGACCTAAGGTCCTAAGTAACAGATTTTTAAAAAATTATTTAGGTGCAGCAATATGCAGCTAGGCATCTAGTGGGGGTTTCAGAAGCATCTAAATGGCAATCTGCATTTTAAGTACATAAGTACTTTTAAAAAAAAATCTGGCTCTTATGCCAAAATCACTTTTGAAAATCAGACATAGGCACTTAAAGTTAGGTGCTTTTTAAAATTGTATTTCAAATCTTCAGTGATGTATCCAAAAGCACAATTGATTTTTTTTTACCTCAATATATGGACTTAAAAAAATCCTTATGCAAGAATGCAAATATTAAGCACACACCTTCTAAAACATCTGTTTGAAATAGCTCCATTTTCAGTTTCTTTCTTGTAGTTCTCTGAGGTCAAAATGGTTCTTGCACCATTATTGTTCTGAAAAATGCTCCAAAAAACTGTGCGCTTATAATTCACAAGTTTGTTGAATACAATACTCATGGTAAAATCTGGGGAGGGGGAATCATTGTGCAGAGAGAATAATGTATTTGTATGAGTTTTTGTGGCCTTAACAGCAGGAGAAATACCATAGAGGTTTTTTTTTCTCATTTTAAAGACTTTTATCCTTTTGTCAATGTTTTTTATTTAGTGTGTGAGGGGGAAACTACAAGCTGAAGATGGTCGAAGAGATTTCTTTAAAGTAACAGAAGCTATATACTTGTTAGCATGTGAGAAATATTCATGCTGAAATGGGAGGTATACAATCATCAAGATCATTCAAGAAACCAGTGATGGATTAAAAACCGTTTCTTAGTCAAAGGAAAAAATAATCTACAAATCTGTTTTGATGTGATTTTTTTCAGGATCTCTGTTTTTCTGTGTAAAATGATTTTTCAATATGAGGACTCTGGAAAATGTTTCAACTCTCTTCTTTGTTTGTTTCTATATTTCCAAAATAAAAATTCTCCTTTGTCTCTTATAGATTCTTTTTAGCACATTAGCTCTACCCTATAATTGAGAGAGCCCACTAATTAACATGTGAAGTTCATTATAATGTAAAATGCTTTAGAATGTTAGTGCTAATTCGTCACTAATTGCAAAAACATATCCCAGAAAAAGTAAGATAGTCAAGCAATAATAACATAAGATTGAAATGCCTAAAACGACTTCCATGGGTTGGATTTATAACTATTGAACCTGCCAATGTCAGTCAGGGGACTGGTCTAAACAGCAGGCACCCACAGCAACCTCAGGTACATTTCTGAACCATCGCTTTGTGTGCTGTTCTGTGAAATGTGTTGATTCAGATGAAAGGCCCTAAATACCTTTAAAATGAGTATTATTACTAACTTAAAATATATTTAGAACAACTGAATCAAACGTTTTGTCAGATTTAATTAAACACATATATACATACACCTACAAAGTCTGTTTTTAGCCCCTGACTGAATTCAAACAAGTAAGAGTTGCAATAGAAACTCCCTGAAGAATGGATTTCTAAATAGCAATGCAGACACAACTTTAACTGTAACAGCACTTGTAGACTCCATCATAGTAACCTGTGATGATAATTCGTGTCAACTAGAATTAGGGTAATTAAGACTTCTAAAGGGAAAGGACAGCTTTAAATAAGGAAAAATTAATGAGTGCATTTACTTATATGACAGGAAAGCTGAAATGAACCCATGTGTGGTTTTATTCATGGCCGGATGACAGTAACTGATGTCCTGTAGTAACTGTCAGTTATCTCTCAGTATCAGCATATAGGATATGATTGGGCTACCAGCAAGGTGGCATGTCATTGTCAGCATTTGCATCTTTTCTCCGTGCATGAAACATGAAACATGAATACAGAATTATAGAAGGTGCAGGGATTGATTCTCCTCTTTAATTGAAGTTAGAGTGTATAAATGTATTATGGGGAGAACAGAACCTTCTCTCTCTGTTGCAACACAGTTGGCACATACTCTTAAGAGAAAAGATAAAATTAAGTGCAGTTATATTACTGGAATTTATGGTCTTGTTCTCCTGCCATAAGATACTAGTAACTCACACCATCTCATCAATTTCAGTGGGAGTTAACCATATGATGTGGTGGAAGAGAAGGGTCCATATGTTTGAGATTCAGATAAAGGATTCCCTGGATCAAAGGCCAGGAAGGTATGCAAAACCTGTATGATGAAAATAGCCAATGAATCTTACCCAATACCTGGTTATGTTACAAACTCAAAGATTAGGACAATTTTGCCAAAATATTAGCCAAGGTTCTCAAACTTTTCAGTGAGACAAGGCCAACCTTCCAGTGAAACTGATCTGATGTATGGTTACTTATGGAGAATATGCAAAACTCTGGGGTGTTACTCTGAAGTGTTCCTTTGAGTTAAGAAAAAAAAAAGCTAAACACAATAGTTTGGGCTGTTCTGCTTTTTGAGTTCTGGGTTCATATTCTAAATCTAAATTAAACTCTGGAATTTTATAATTCCTTGGGGAAATGAAACTGAAAAAAAGCTTGCAGCTCAGAACTGCTGAAATTTGTCTCTCTCTAAAATCACATGGAGTTCTCTTTTCAAAGAAAAGAAGCTATGCAATAACCAGGTAACTCTGGACATCATGAAATCTTTTTTATATTGTACATATCATGGTCATGCCTAAACTGTGGTGCTATAGCAGCACAGGTATGTGTCTTCAGCTATTCTATTATGGACCCTTCCTACAACAAAGGAAGTTTTTTTCTGTCACTGTAGGTAATCTACCTCTCTAAGCAGCAGTGGAAGAATTCATCTCTTGCCCTAGCAGTGTCTACATCTGGGGTTAGGTTGGCATAGCTATGTGCAACAGGCTGCTATCTTCTGTCAGAAATGTTCTTTAACACATTCTGGTTCCTGACAATGTTTCATCCAAAACTGCCACCATATAACACGCCTTCATAAATCAGTAAAACTCTATTTTCAAAATTGTAGATAATAAAACATGTTCTGTGAATGTTTGGAATAAAAAAGTACAAAACCTCTTGGAATAAAAGATTAATCATATTTTCATTCAACAAGGTGGAGTGCTGTTTCTGTTTGCCACACTGTTCTGAGGGAAAAATTATTAGCATTCTCCCCCCACCTCCAGAAGTAGTCTATCCTTTTTCTTTTCTGTTACATAAATGGGCTCTAATTTTCAGAGGTGTGAACACACTTTTGTGCATATACAAGACCTATTAAACATGTACAAGTTGGGGTTGCGCACTCGCAGGGGTTTGGGTAATTGTGCATGTGCTACTCAGATTCTTGCAAGGATAAGCCTGAACCTTTATAAATTTAGGATATAAATGTTGACAATAATAGCACTCTTTATGACTCTACCACTTTTAGATTGTGGGATCAGCACAGATATTATACTATTTTATTGCACCCTTTGTCTGACTTGTCTGTTCAGATTTTAAGAACTTCAGGGTAAGGACATTCATTCACAATGGGTGTTCAGTCATGAAAAGTGCGGAGCTTCCTTAACTCCCATTGGCTTTAATGGAAGTTAAGAGTTTTCAGCACTTTTCAGGATTAATTCCTGTGTATTTGTACAATGCTTAACACAATCAGGTCATAATCTTGGCTGGGGCCTCTGGGTACTAATGCAATACAAATAACCATGTTATAGTGGCACAGCCACTATAAGGTTGCATCACAACTTCTTTTTAAAAGTTCACCTTTTAAAAATTACATGCTTGGTGAGATTCCTCTGCAATTTGGTGAGCTTCAGACGGGCATATAGGGTATAGGTAGTGATCCAAACATCAGCTCATTTGAGCTAGAGGTTGTGAAAATATAGATGTATAACTGTAGTCTTTTTTTCAAAAAAGGTCTAAGGTGGATTTTTTATTTTAAGGGTTAGATCAAACTGTTGATACAATGCAGATTCTTTGGGAAACCCAAACTGGAGAATGGTATTTGAGAGTGTGGTGTGTTGTTTGTTGTGTGTTTAATAGTGCACATGCACCAGTACAGGAAAATGGTTAGATGTTTTCCATTCCCACCATTTTGTATGTAATAATTTAAGAGTTAAGCTTTTATCTAAAATCCAAATAGTTACTCAGATTGCTATGTGTGAAAGAGTGAATAGATTGACTTCCTTTCTAAAGCACTTTGATATTTATTGATGAAAAATTCTATGTAAGAGCTTGGTATTTGTATTGATTGTCTCTGTCATCTGAACCTCTGTTGACTCTCTAGATAGCCACAGGGTTAGGTGGCAAATGAATGGGAGCATTTGGCTCATTTAGTCATCTCATACATTATATCAGCTTTTTATGAAATATATTACACTATGACATGAAGAAAGGAACCTATTTGTTTGAATGTGATATCCATTATGTTCAATTTTATATTTTTCCATAGACTTTTAAGGACATCAAGGAACTTCTGTTGTGACCTACTGCAATCACACAGGCCATATCATTTCTCTTCTAATGAGTCCTACCTCAAGCCATAAATTCTGACTGAACTAGAGCCTGTCCTTTAGAAAGATATCCCGTCTTTAAATAAAGACTTCAAGTGATGGGAGAATCATCTCTTCTCTAGTTAAATTGTTCCAGTGGCTAATTACCCTCATGGCTAACAATTTGCACCTTAATTGCAGTTTGAATTAGTGTATTTTCAACTTACATCCACTGGTTCATGTTATGACTTTGTGTGTTATATGATACTAAAAGATTTTTTCTCCTCATATATGTATGTATGTACTACATTCAAGTTGTTTCTTAACCTTCACTATGATAAGGGAAATGACTTGATATCCTTAATTCTCCGATTATAAGCAGTATGTTCCAGGTAACTGATATTTCTTATATTTATATTTTTTTCTGAAACCTCTCCAGTTTTTCAACATCCTTTTTTAAAAAGCTGTGATCACTAATCTAATAATAGTCTCACCAATACCATTAATAGAGGTAACATCACCTCCATAACGTTTCAGTATGTCCTTGTTATATTTATATGGGTGCCCTCTGCTATTAAAAATAGCATCTTTAAATTCCCAGAATGCTAATTGTTTTTCTTCAGTGTGTGATTGGGAGGAATATTCTGAGCTTTGGGGGCTTGGCAGTATTGGGTGGAAGAAGTTTCATAACTGAGGGGAATTCTCAACTTTGGAGATAGGTCTTCACATGTGTAGAGGGATGCTTTTGAGATGATGGCTGTAGGTGTGCCCATTGCTGTAGACTAGTGTGCGAGTGCCTTGTTGGATAATTTACTTTTTGCTGCCCCAGGAAATCACTTTATATCATATTTGATATAATTTATGAAAGAAGACGTTATTGTGTTTTAGTTAGACCTTACTTTACATCTTACAACTTACATCAGTTGATTTAAAAAAAGAAATGAGAGCTCTCTGTCTACTTTCCACTTTTTGAACATCTCCTGAAGTGACCACACTACTTAACAGCTGATTGTCATAGTGTTGTGTTTTTCATTTTTATTTCCCCCTCCAATCCTACGTACTGAGGAACCAGCTTGCCAGAATGACTGGACAATGCTGCACCTGAACATTGTGAAATGTGACCTAAGGGAGTCAGCTGGAAACAATCCAGCTTTCATTAGTGAAGTAAAGGACAATGAGGTGTACTAGGTTTTTATTAAAATAAGGCATCTTAATCACTGGAGTGAGCACTCCTCTATCTATAAATAAGGATTCTATATCTATCAGCCTTGACCTTGGACAATTAACTGGGGCCAGGGACAATCAATGTGTCTGGCACTAGATTTAAAGATATAACCTCATCCATGTCTAAGCCAAAGAAACAAGTACCCAGAAATTATTGAAACAACAATAATGTTCTTTGGGTTTGTATTTTTTTCTTTCCTTTTTAAAACAGAAGGGAAAGCATGTCCTGCATTTATAACAGAGATTCCATGGCCAGATTATCATCTTTGAGAATGGTTTTTCAATGTCTCTCTGTTTCTATGAGGGAGAAGCAAGGCACAATATGCATCTTGTAGAAGGACTATAAACACCTCAATTTCCTTCTGTAACATAAAGAGAGAAGCAATTTCTTGACATTTTAAATAACTATTTTTTTTGGAGGGGGGGAAAGGTACTTCTTAGAGTTTACAAAAGATGATGCTTTTCTCAATGAGTCCTAGGTAATACAAAGGAGTTAGTTCACAAATTAACTGTAGTTGAACCACTTAGATTATAAGCAATTAGACACATGGGCCATCTTTTTGTTATGATGCTTGTGCTGTTTTGACAGTACTTATACATGAAAAAGGAAGCTAAAAGGGAAGATGGAAACTGTGATTAAATGTCAAAGTACGAAAAGATATTCAGCCAAACTACTCTTCAGAAAGTGCAGCCAACTAGTGCCAATAGAAAGGAACATAAACTCTAGCAGGTAAATGTAAAATCAGGAAGCAAGTGAAATTTTGAAGAGCAAAAAGTCTCCGTTGGAGAGGTAAGAGAGTAATTAAGGAGGATAAAAACATTGCAAAGAAGCTAAATACTTTCTTTACCTCAGTGGAACTCACAGAATAAAATGAACAGTAATACCAGGCACAGATGGTGTACATCCAAGAGTTGTGAAGGAATGAAGTAGCTGAGCTGTGAATAGAATCATAAGACTGGAAGGCACCTCTAGAGGTCTTCTAGTCTAGTCCCCTGCACTCCTGGCAGGACTAAGTATTATCTAGGCCAAGGGCCCCCAATGCAGTGCCCGCGGACGCCATGGTGCCCACTGTGGTGTCTAAGTGCACCCGTGTACTGTCCAGCGGATGAGTATCTGCCAAAATGCCGCTGACAAGCTGCCTAATCCAGAGGCGTCACCACAGAAATGCTGCCAATTTTCAGCAGTATTTCGGCAGCAACGTCTCTGGATGACGCTACTTGTCGGTAGCATTTTGGTGGGGACGCCTATGGACGTTGCCGCTTGTCAGCAGAATTTCGGCGGATGCTTGTCCACCACCACAGTCCTCCGTGGCTCATTGTCTGGTGCCTGCCAGACAAAAAAGGTTGGGGACCACTGATCTAGACCATCCCTGACAGATATCTGTCTAAACTGCTCTTAAAAATATCCAATAATGGAGATTCTACAACCTCCTTAGGTAAATTATTCCAATGCTTAACTTCCCTGACAGTTACGAAGTTTTTCCTAATATCCAACTTAAACATCCCTTGCTACAATTTAAGCCCATTGCTGCTTGTCCTATCCTCAGAGATTAAAGAGGACATTTTTTCTCCCTTCTCCTTGTAACAACTTTCTATGTATCTTTACTCAGCCCATGCCCCATTATGCATTGATTATAAGGTATGCAGATGCTAATATGCACTGAGGGGGTTTGTGTTTTGTTTTTTTTTTGTTTTGCTTTTTTATAACTTAAGCCATACTATGCACCCCTCCAATAAACACAAAGATACCTGTATAAAATAGGTAACTACGCAGAAAGGGGGCCTCAAAATTCACTATAAGAAGGCTAAGCTATACGACTCAGAATATATCTTCATGAAGGCATGCTGAGTTTGTTGACTTTAAGCCACAGAGGAGTTCATTAATTTGAGTCTATCAAAGATATTATCTGAACAAGAGACTTACTGAGAACATAAGAACATAAGAATGGCCATACCGGTGAGACCAAAGGTCCATCTAGCCCAATATCTGTCTACCGACAGTGGCCAATGCCAGGTGCCCCAGAGGGAGTGAAGCTAACAGGCAATGATCAAATGATCTCTCTCCTGCCATCCATCTCCATCCTCTGATGAACAGATGAGAAAAGCTTCTGCACATATTTGAATTTTATTATGATGATGTTGATATCCAGGATTGTACATCATGTTTAAAAAAAAAAGACTCAGATCCAGGTGTAATTAAAGAGTTCTCAGTAAATGTATGTTCTAGTTTTGTTAACATTATAATGCTAAACAAGACAAGAAAAAATTGTGATGCCTAATGTTCACTTGTGACTGAATCACCTTACCTCATCTTAACTGTACAGTGTTTGGTATTGACAATTCGATGCAAAGCTATTCGGTATTAGGTTATGTGTTAAAATCTAGACCAGATCAGGTGTAGCTTTGAGTTGCTATTAGAACTAATCAGGAGACAGGAGAAAAAAAAATTCACAGAAAACTGTGCTGAATTTTCTTTCCTCTTTCCCTGACTAGCTCTAGACACTACCATTTAGTGCTGTCCCATCCCCTGGGAGTATTTATTTTTATTTAGATTTATAAAACTTGCTTTATGCATTCTCTGGATGTATTTAAAAAAAAATGAGTTAAAGGCTGAATACACATGGAGACTGTTTCTTCCTCTTTCCCAAAAGTGTCACTTCCTAATCAAGGTCAAGACACGGAGAAATTCTAGGGGGACACTTTTTACAGGAGTAGCCCTAGTTGTTTTGCAAGCCAGGAAGAAAACCTTTTCGGTGTTCCCCTCCCCTCCCCTCCCTTTCCCTTTCTGTCCAAAAAAAAAAAAAATACAGCCCCCAAAAGCCCAGTGGCACACCCCCCTGAAAGTTGTCTCCTACAGTGAACTCCCTGCTCACCTGCCCCTATGACCAATCCTATACTTCTACTGTCTGTGCTTCATCAATTCAAGATTTTCAAATTGACACCCTTCTGGGCAAAAAATAAATAAAATGAATGAATAAAGAAGATTGATATGCTCACTTTTTGACTAACTGTTTTCTACATATCATCTCCCTGTCAGTCAGCTTCCACTTTAAAGATAATGATGAACAATGGTGCATAACTTTTTATCACCTTTAAAGCCAAAATTATTGAAAGTCAGAGTTCCTGGCAGTACGCAAAAGCATGTGTGCAAAAGGACATTTGAAATCAAACAGACATTTACTGTATTTGAATGTGCAAACTGGGCAATTAATGGCTTATTAGTAACTTCCATAGATAATTACTACATTTATCATAGTAATTTGTTTTATTTGTGTTTATTTTGTTATGCATTTGCATTGCTGAGACACTCCTTAGGATAGTTGCAGCCATTTACTATGTACTTGCACAATTGAGACCCTACCTGGTTGAGGCCTTTAACTGTTGCTACAACGGAGAAAGTTTAATAATAATCTAGAACACAACTTCTGAAAACATAAATTCATTTTAGGAAAAAAGCCAAATGCTTGTCCCTTCCAGCTGGACAAAGATGCAATGAATTATAATTCTAGCTTTTTAAAAAAGTTCATAAATTTAGAAACAAAGAGATTGTAATTTGGAATATATTCCCTGTGCATTCAATAGTTATCTGATTCCTGAACCGGTTAAGTTTTGTCCTTCTCTATTTGAAATGCTATTTTTGCTGACTCACCAGACTCCTAATGAAATATCACTAGGAACATTCTGCTTGTGATTTTCTTTTAATCCTTTGTAATGTGCTACAGTATCTTACATAAATGATCCATAATAATCTTACAATAGTGCTACTACACTAGGTGTCTGGTTGTTGTGTAATACTATAGTATCTTTAATAAGGAATGCCAGACTGATTGGTGTAGAAAAATAGAGGCAATTTTGAATTGTGGTATTTAAATGAAGCAAAAATGCTCCTAAAAATTATCTCTGGAGAAACTTTTTTTTTTACACTGTGCATTCATGCATGCAGAATGTTTAGCATTTCGTTCATCCAAAATGTGACTGAGAAAGCAGTTCTGCAGAAAATACAGCTAAGCAAACTAGAGTACTAAAAAAAGGGATTAGAATTATGATGGGTTATTGTCCAACCTGGAAGTGGAATGCAATTTTGTTCATTCAATTTTTATTTCTGGGACCTAGTTTCAAATCCCACTTTGATCAAAATGACAGGATGTGATTTCAGCCGAATGACTGCTGCCCAGGTAAGAACTAAAATGGGTCCATGTGGATTAATATAGCCCCACATCCAGAGGAGAATTCAACACAGAGATAATCAAAAATATCATTAATTCAGAGGTGTCCACACATAGGAGGTATCATAAGTGACAGTGTTATGCAGCACCCTGTAACAGTTGATCTTTGAATCCAATTACCATCATATTCTATTTTGTGAAACCTGGAAGATTTTTACTAGTGGCTTATGGGTGGGTAGCTATTTGCAGAGTTGAATTGCATGCAGATAATTTGAAATATCCTACCCCATCTCTGAAAACATGACCTAATATTCTATTGTACATGTTTTAAAGGAAACTCTGGCCTCCTATTGCTTAAGCAAGCTGCATATATGAAATATTGTCACTTACTGTTCAGTAAAAAATGTCTGAAAAATTAAATTAAGAATGAAAATGTGAGGGGAAAATGGTCGTGATAGAACCCAGAAGGTTCACCTTCATGGATTTTTTTTTTAAGTCAAAATCAGTGACAGTACTAATCAACTCATGAAACTCTTTGGATTTCAAAGATTTGGTGAGAAATATTTAGATTTAGACTTGTCAATGTAATATGAATTGGAATTTATATATATAGCATATTTATGTTGTTCTTTAAATGTATGTGGCACTTTACAAAACACAACTAAGACATGGTCCCTGCCCTAAGAGATCACAACCTGTATCAAACAAAATACATTAGCAACAACATTTCATATTGGCACTGGTTTGGAAACATTAGACATAGAGTAATGAAGAATCACATTAACACCTTTTGAATATGTAATATGGTATGCCCTTTTTAAGCCTGGAGTTGACTAGCCCTGCCCACCACACCTGGGATGGAGTGTGTGGTTTAATTAGTAGAACCAGCTGGTTAAGGAGTTGCTGATTTCCCTGTGAAGAGCAGCAGGAAACTGGGAAGAAAGACAACTGGAGTGAAGCTGGAATGAAAGACTTCAATGGAGGCCTATCAAGGCAGGGAATTGCTGCTAGGAAAAGAGTGACTTTTAAGTTTACTAGAGGAGAAAGTATTGAAAAGCAGAGAAACCAGAGAAGACAAGTGGAAAACAATGAAGCTATGGATAAGACTTTTATCAGCTGAGATGGAGAGAAAGGAATGGATTTGTTGATAATATATAGGAAGTGCTAGCAGCACTTTCCAAGAGCCAAGGTACAGAGGCAAGATGATACAGGAGATGAAGATGACACATACATTGTAATCCTGATTGTAACAGTTGATACTGTAGTTGTCTCTGGTGGACAAGAAAGTGAAGAGGAAGGATACAAAGTGCATTTTTTGGCATATTAAGTTTAAGATGTTTATGGAGATCTAGATGCTGGGGAAATAGTTGTTTATATGTTGCTTGAGACAGGAGGGGAGACTTTGTATCCAGGTAGCTTTGAGAAGCAGCAGTATAGTTATTTGAGCTAAAATTGTGGATGTAGAAGAAGTCACCTGAAGAAAGAGTATAGAGAAAAAGTGAATCAAATGGACTCAGACTATCCAAGCCCTGGTCAATTCTAATAATGAATCAGAAGTCAATAAAAAATACTGAAACATTTCAGAATCTTATAACGTATGCAGTTCAAGTTCAGAATGAACAAAGTTTTGAACTGTATGTATTAGAATGAATCTTTGCAAGTGAGGTTTTTTTTTTAACAATTACTATCTTCATTCATTAACTAAAACTCAAGAAATAGCAAGAATTTGTTGTTACAAGGTAAATAAGTAGTTATTATTACTGTTTTTGGTGACATTAATAACCAGGGGTTAAAGTTCTACCTACAAAATAATCACCTTTTCTTAGTGTGTGTATATAGTACTTCTAATAAGATAAAAGGAATAGACTGAGAAATCTTAAGGTTGTTACAATTAGTGCAGAATTCGGAGAGAGAGACGTTCTCCACTGTTTGACAAAGGGAGGAGAATGTTTGGAATAGAAGATATATAAATTCAACACATTCATTATAGGAAATGTGTTTAGATTTAGTTGAAACCTTCAATTCCAGTTCTAGCTGCTAATTCCTCAGTCTTTGGAGGACTCTTGTATGACATCTCTTATTAATGCTTATAAAATCTCGTGGGCACACATTTTTGTTAGTGTTTTCTAAAAATGCTGCTTGGATCCTCCTCACATCAGGAAATTAAACATGATTGGGCTGATGATGATTTTATATTTTCTGTATAATAATTTATATAAAGGGTAGCCTCTCCACCCTTCTAACGACTTCCAAATATTTACCTGTATTTGAGTATCTACAAGATGAATGTGTTTGTGAAACAGGAGTGCGTGGATGACGCGCTCACTTACTGACAGCAAGTGTAACATTTTATCACAGCCATTAGTGCTGTACATGACCATGAGTAATGATCATTAAGTGGTAGAATATTTTAGTATTTGGAATTTTATTTTGGGAAATTGAATCTTAAATTGTTCTTTGCCATTGGGAATGTCAAATGGAGCAGAGCAGAATGATGGTACAATTCGTTAGTTCTTTCTATTTCTGATATAGGATGATCACGGATAATGTCTCAGACATAGGGGAGATCCTAAAGTATCTGTACTTATTGTCTGCTGTCATTCAGGTTGTGCATATGTGTGTATGCATAGAGAACTTTTTTTAAAAAATCTAACTGCTAAAACTAAAAAAGTGCCTGATAGTTTCATGTGCCTGGTATAAAACTGAGCAGCTGAGGTTGTCTTTATAAAAGATATATAAACAAGAAATAGAGGAGTGACTCACATGTCTGAATATAGCCCACTGTCTTACAACTCTATTCATCCTGCACAGTGGGAGCTTAGAATGTAGGATGAAGTCCTAAAATCTGGACTTGACCTTGATAAAGATTCATTGAAGGATAGCTTAGTGTTAATTAGAATATCACACTTTATTATTAATCTTTCCTTCTGTTTATAAATTGTATGCACTTTTTAAAATCACGCTGTTTTTTAAAAACAAAACAAAACCAACATACTTGAAACTGTATGTCTGATTCCTGAAAATGGTCAGGACTGATATTATGCTCATCTCCAATAAAACTATTGGAGTCATAGCTAACATAGCCATCAGCAAATCACCCTTTTGGAGAGGATGGAAGGGAAGAGGAATGGATATTATGGGCTAAACAGTGGCTGGCAATTTAAATGCAATTAGCTGGGCATTACTGTCAGTATTAATATGTTGACTATTGCTGATAATTAAAAAGATGGTGAGTATTTGCAATGAATATACCTATGCATTGGTTATTCCCTTTTACTTTCAAAGGGAGACAGATCTTAGTGTTTCTATGATCCAAATTATCCTCATTTAGACTGAAATAAATAGAATTGTATACAAGGGTAATAATGTTGTTTGAAATACTATTTCCTTTCACATCACAACTAACACTATATAATCACATTCTTAAGAACAACACATATCATCAAATAGTGATTTACAAAAGAGAAAATACATACTGTCGGTTACAGCTATCCCCCTATTCCATTTTGTTTCTTCCAGCTGTCCCCATACTCCATTTTGTTTTTGTTCTCCTCCTGTGCCCGCCCTTCCCTGGCTGTTAAGTTGTTTACCAGGGACACTGCCCTTCTCAAAGGGAGGGCCCCTTAAGTTGTTTACCAAGAGCCATTGCTCTTCTCAAAGGGATGGCCACTTGTGCTGCGTGCTAAGTGGGACCACTGCCCTGTTCAAAGGGTTAGTCCTGTTATCACCTTGTTGAACCTGGGCTTGGTGTGGGGCAGGCAATGTCCAGAGCTGCAAGACCTATTGTGTTTTTAAGATCCTGTGCGTGAGTCATAGGCCTCATGTGCTTTTGAGTCACCTATTGCACAGGACTCTGCCCAGGCATGTCTCTGTGCTCACCTGCAGTTTTTTCCCTGTGCCTCCTCCCCTGTGACAGAGGGAGCCTATCAGGATTATTGGCAGGAAACTGCCTAAATTTGCCTTTAAAAACAGACATTTTTTAAACAAACATCGGAAAGGTTCCTGCATTGCTGCCTGGTCTGATCAGCCAGCGGTTTTGGGGGGTCCTTTCTCCGCTCTCATTTTATTTTTGAGCGTACCCCCGTTTTTTGAACCCCCCCCCCCCACGAAGAACGAATTGCTGCCTGAGAGATCTCCTGATTATCGAGACCCTACTGAGCCCTCCTTACTTCTTCTGATGTTGCTGCAGCTTCTGCCTTTGCTGCTGCCTTGGGGACTGGTAAGAATTCCTCTGTGAAACTTTCCATACTTTTATTTTATTACGTTAGCTGCTGGCTCTGTTTCCCTAGCACACAGACTCAAGCTAAACCTTGGTCTGTGTCTTAAAACCTCTCTTAAACTCCGCCGGGCTTTGCTGCTAAAAATAAGCTTGTGCTGCTGCTAAGCTCTGCTCCCTGCTTTCAGCTGTATCCACTGCTGCAGCCACCATCCCTTGGCTTCCTTGGGGGCTGCCTTGGGAGCTGTATCCTGGACACATACCACTCTGCCCTCTGTAACTTCCCCATAGCATAAGGTGCACCATAGGTTTTGCTTTTTAGTTTAATAAGTCATAGTTTGCTAAGATTGTAGATCTTGTAAGTTTCACCTGCCTTGTTACAGTTTGCTGTTTTGTTGCTCTGTATGGTTGCTTGTTATAGTTTGCTTAGAATTGTGATATTTGTTGTTTTGCCTAGTCATTGATTAAGATAGATTTAAAAAAAGCCATTGCCTGGTTGTATTCTGTACCTGTTTTATTACTTTGTATAAGCTGCTTGTAATTTATATAAGTTTGATTAAGTTAGAGGATAAAGTTTTTACTGCTTGAATTCGTCTTTCCGCTGTCCCAACCTCTCCCTGAACTTTCCCGTGTCTGTTTTTCCCCCGCTCCAATCTCCTCCTCTGTGTACTTCTTCGTGTCTGCCTGTTGTAACCCCTTGCTGCTTTCCCGGCCCCTGTGTAACTTCGCAAACCCTTTGCCGCATCTTTCCTTTTGTTTTTTGGGTGTCCCTCTAGCCCTTCTTTACACCTCTCTCCTGCCTCTCCCTGTATCCCCTGTGTTCATGCCCCCGCTCCTCCGCTGCCCCTCCCCTACCGAAGATCACCATCACACTGCTCCGTTTGTCTTCACCCCGCTGCTCCGCAACTTCCCTGAAGTGCTCTCCGCTGCTGCAGCCTGTTTCTTCCCTCAGCCGTCTCCCCCATTCTCCAGGTGCCTTCCCATCGCTTACACGTTCAGTGCCCTCCCCTCTTGCTGCTCCCAGACTCCCCTTAAGTGCGCTCCAGCTGCTCTTGTCTCCCATACCTCCAGCCCGCAGGCTCCTGAAGACTGCTGCTCTGGGCTTCAGAGTCTCTCGCTGCTTGCAGCTGCACTCTCCTGTCGTCAGATACCACTAATCACTCACTCCCCTCCCCCTCCTGTTTCTTGACCCAGCTTTTAGGTACACTCTTGCTATCACAGCCTCACAAATTAAGTCAGTAATTTTCTACATTGCATAATTTCACTTATCACCCATATTGTATTATTGCACTGTGACTCACATTTTACTTGTGGTTATAACACCCCATTAGTTGCCTCCATTTTTCTAATATACTTTGTATACCATTTTTATATAGAAGCTACCATTTTATTTTGCATTTTCTTTTGGTTACGTTTTGCATTCCACACTGTATCTAGAGTTGTTCCTATATAAAGTTAAGTTGCTTATTGACTGTACTGTATCCCATTGTGCTGAACTCCACTTACTGTACTCCACTGTTAAAACTCCCTATACTGTTCAATAAGAAGAACCCCTCCATCATTGTCTATTGTAAACACCCTATACACCCCATCCCATCGCATTTCATCATTAAATTCCCACCACTTCCTCTTCCCTTTAATAAAGAAATTAATTGGCACCCCACCTGTGTGGTAATTGCTCCCCAAGATCCCATATACCTGCAGGCATGGACACATACGATGTATACTGAGTATATCTATGCATTCCAAATGTCCCCATCGCTGTGGTCTTTCGGTTGCATACCCATGAGTAAATAAAAATATACTTTTGAATAAATTCATATAGGATAGCTAAGTTCCCTCACTGTGAGTTTCAGCTGCTATTACTATTTCTTTGTTTTGTTTAAATGAGGAAAGGCATATTTATTGTGTGTGTGTAATATATATATATATCAGTTTATATGGTAAAGTATTGAACTGTATGGTAAATTGTGTTTTTCTTACATCTTTGATTGCTTCCTTGGTACTTAGTTCTAACTGAGATGTATTGGAGGACAATTGTAAAAATTTCAAACCTCTTAGTTCTAATCAGAGTTTTTAAAAAGTGCCAATAAAATGACACAATTCAGCTGCAGATAGGCGAATATTTGGTACTGGTAATAGTTTCAGGTCCACTATCTTTCAGACCACTAGAAAAACAAAATGGTCTTGTATTGTTGCAGGTTTTAGATTCATGCTACAGCTCAATATTATACTGAAGCAATCTGAACTGACATGGGGGCTATTTAAAAAAAAACTAAAAACTAAAAACCACAAGTCTGCAGCATTTCTCTATTTTTTTTCTGTAAAATGTGCCAAAATATGGTAACCACAAATTAGTTGTATGGTTCACCTTAAACAAATAGGAATAAAACCTTTTATACTACATGACTCCAAATGGCAATTGTCAAGATTTTAATAATCACCAGTTTGGGCATGATGTGTATTACTTAGAACCAATCTCACTAGTCTTCCAAAAATACACCCAACAAATGATAATAAATGTGTGTGTCTATAAATATATGGAACTATGAGCTAGTTTCCTCCCCCTTTTATGCTGATATTGACTTGAGGGAGGCTGCTCAGAGTATAAATGAAGACTGAATTTGGATTACTGTTTTATTTACACTATGGTTTGGCTGAAATTTCTCTGTGGATTGTCAGTCATTACACTCAATTCCTAATCTTCATTAGGACTGTGAATAATCCATATCTTGTTAGTGCCCACAGAATATGTGCTGAAACTATTTGAACTGATGTTTATGATGCAAGCTAAGTCCTCTCCAAAAACCTGTAGTAAGAAAGGTCCCTGCTATCAGGCATCATTAGATTTTAATTATCATTGACACGTTACTGTGAAAGTGGTTTTGTCAGAACTTGTTTGTTTGTTTCTCCTTTTCTCTGCTCTTCCTTTCTTGTACTTAGAATGCCCACCATTTCCTTTGGAATATGTCAGTTTTCTTTTCTTAGGTAAAATAATTATTTTAAACTTACGGTTACAAAAATGTATTTGTAACAAAATCCTCATGAGCAAACTCTGCATATTTATATGCAGGCTTCACTTAACCTATTGTAATTCTCCAGTTCATCTGAGTTGTACAGTAGACCAAAGAACATGTGGGTCAACACCTGTGTCACAAAAAATGCTTTGAAGGAAGCTTGCATTCCCTCTTTGTCAATGGCAAGTGATATGTTGAACAATCTAACCAATTATCTATCTGTTATCACTCTTCCCTTTTTGGATAAGGTGGCAGAGACAGTTGTGGAAAGACACTAGTTATGGTATATGTTTATTTCAGCTATCCGTTACCCTGATCACAGAAACTCCTGGTTATGGATGTATGATACAGAAAGCACGCTTATTCTTTGGCTGACAATTTCCTCCTCCTGATGCATAATGATCTGATTGTCTATCCTGAAGCTATTAGATTTGTCAGCAGGCTTGAATACCATTGATCATGAGGTGGTGCTGCTAGCTGCTGTTGTATGCAGGAGTTGATAGGGCTGATTTTGACTTGTTCTATTCCTTCCTGGTTGGGATAATCCAAAAGGTTGTGTTGGGAAATTGTCCATTAAATTTGAGAGCACCCTCTGTCATAAACAGATAGTTAAGGGTTAATTCCTCTTTTTACCTGTAAAGGGTTAAAAAGTTCACCTAGCCTAGCTGACACCTGACCAGAGGAACCAATGGGGGAACAAGATGTTTCAAAAGGAAGAAGGGAAGTTTCCTTTGTTTGTTTCAGCCAGAGTGGAAAAGATCAAGAAATCAGCCTCTTATCAGAGTAGTAAGTTTTAGAAAGGAATAAATAGGTTTATGTTTATTTTCTTTTGTAACTTGTCTTTGTGCAATTAAAGGAATTATCAAATTGGGTATTTTTGTGTGTATTAAGGTTTTTGCCCAGGGAAACACCCTGTGTTTTAAATCTATTGTCTGTGAAATTAGCTGGTATTCTGTCTCCCAGAGGTTTTTATGTTTTCTTTTACCTTTCTTTAATTAAAAGCCTTCTTTTTAAAAACCTAATTGATTTTTTTACCTGTTTTTTAGATCGAAGGGAATTGGATCTGGACTCACCAGGGATTGGTGGTGGGGGGAAGGGAGGGGTAGGAATAATTTTTCCTTGTTTTTGAGATCCAAGGGAATTGGATCTGGAATCACCAGAGAACTGGTGGAGTTGTCTCTCTAGGCTACCCAGGGAGGGGAAGATTTTGGGGGAGAAGAGTTTTCCAGGTACTCAAAAATCTGGATGGTGGCACCGAGACCAAATCTAAGCTGGTAGTTACGCTTAGAGGTGTTCATGCAGGTCCCCACATCTGTACCCTAAAGTTCAGAGTGGGGGTAAAACCTATTACACCCTAATACAAGGTATTATAGGGGTTACATCATTCTATCACTCCTATTCATTAGCATTCAATACCAGTTGCTACTGCATATGTCCCATCAGTTAAATCCATTTGCCTGTCTTTCTTTAAAGAAACAAACAAACTTTTGTTCCAGGTGCATCATTTTCTCTACTCTTCCCTCTTCCCACGAGAGAAATGGAGAAAGTAGCAGTAGATGAAAGTGAGGCATGGGTAGTAGCTGCTGGCATATACTAGCCACTTCAGTAAAGCAGGACTATAGAGTGCAGTCTGGGGAGGGTTGGAGGGGCTGGTGGGCCTTAGGCCTCTGAGAGTGCCTTCCTCCATTGAAAGAAGAGAACAGTAATATGATCAGAACAGGCTCAATCCCTGCCTTCTCAGTCCTTTTGAGGACTAAGTAAGATTTTCCCCAAAGAGTCTGAGCAGTTTTATCAGGGCCAGATTAAGCAAAATCACCACAGATCCATGCCAGGAATGGTGGCTCCTGAAGGCATGTGATTTAAATCAGTGTTTTACTTTTATTTAGCACACTATACATATAATAAAATGAAGCTTCTGTTCTTCAAGTTTAGGAAGAAAAGTTTGAAAATGTGACTTGAGCATAATCAGCAGTGATGACTTCTGGATTCTGTAGAAAGCCTGAAACAAGAACTATGTACTGTCACAGGCATCTCATTTGGGTTAACTCAAATACCCTATCTACCCCAGGAGAGGACTCTGCTAAAAGAATGTAGTGGGCCCACTCTGCCCACCAAAGCTGATTTCTGAACTACTGCCTCTCCTCATCCTATGCTGCTTACTCTGCCTTTCTGGGTTTGTTGATGGCAAAGGAGAGTGGATCCAATTGCTACTGATAAAAGGGGTCAATGGGGCTTATGCTACCGCCTCTGCCTCCTTGGGAGGGAAAGACCTTCCTTTATTGCCACCACCTTTTCAAATTGGTATCAGTGTACCAGCAGTCAAGAACATCCTCAGTGAGGTGGGAGAAACAATGAGAAGTAATTGTCAAGCTTGATATAGCCTCCAGAACAGAGAGCATGTGCTCACCTTTGGGAACAACCATTAATAACCTAGGAATCATCTTGAATTCTGAAAGAAGGAAATAAAGAATAGCTGATAAGAAATGATTTCATTTTTTTCAGTTTGTACTCAAAGAACTGGAGCTATAAAACAGAAGCAGAGATCCCCAGGGTCATAATGGGTCAGCCCTAAAAGGCATTTAATGCTGACAGACTCAATGCTGGTCCAGAGTCAGAATAATAGAATTCAAGGCCAGAAAGGACCACTAGATCATCTAGTCTGGTCACCTTTTAAAACCATATACACAAATGAATCACGGTCTATATGCTTGCCTGCTTTAACATTGAAATAATTCTTTCATTTACTTTTAGCTGATAAATTCTTACATAGTTTACTATAACATTGGCTACAAGTGTTGTCTTTGAAGTTACAAATTGACCAGATGTGAGTGACTGGTTTCTTGGGATTGTGAGCAACCTGAATATTTTATGATCTTTGGTATATGGCAACCATCTATCGCTAAGTCCAGCTTGTCTGGGTCACAAAATAGTCCCCTTGGGCATTCCAGTCTATCTGTGACTCCATCGTAAGACTGTTACAGTGTTTCAGGAGTTCACACTTATCACTGAATAGATGAAATTGAATTCTAGTACATAGAGCCACTATAGGGGTTGGGGGTCTGCCCTGCTTTTTGATAATCTGCTCTGAGATTGGCATTCACAGTAGTGATCCACTCCAGACAGTGTTAACATATGGTCCTTTCTTTTAGATGTAGATTCATGCTTTTTGTCAATTCATGATTAGCCTGGTGTAACATGCTGTACGTAGAACAGCATCTTCAGTCTTTCATCTATTAGGAACCTGAAACTCATACACAAATTGCATGCTTTGTAATGGATACATGATACCTGTGCTTTGTAATCAGCAACTGTGGCCACTTGGCTCTTGGATGGAATTTTAATGTTAGTTTTGCGCTGTACAATTTTGTGTGGTTAGAGAGACTGGCTCTCTTTGTATGCTCTATCGCCACAATTTTATTCAGCAAAAGTGGTTAAGTTGGAACCCTCTGTATATAAGAGAGAGGCAACTGCAGGCAGGACATTGTCCCAGAAGTACCCTTGAATTTGGATTTCACTCTCTGCTTTGATCCAAAATATATGGTTAACCTTCAGAAAATACCATGAGGTCCATCATCTTACTGGGATATCTGGGAATGCAGAGGGGTAGCATCTGAGCTGGATAAATAGGCATGCCAATGCCCCATTTTATCATCGGATTAAAGATTGATTTTTGTTAGGGGTTGAAGCCTACCAGGTAGTCTTGTTGTATTTTGCCTTGTCGTATGTGATTTTAGGTGGTGGCAAGATTCCCAGACCATTTGGATTTATGCTTTTTTTGTATTTGAAAAATCAAAATAAAATAAATTTGCTGTCTAGTATCCCTGCACACAATGGTTTGCCGTCTGAACACCTGTATAATTAAACATTTAAAAAACAAAAAGCTTTTGAGAAAACAAGGTTATAATATTAAAATAACTCTAGCTGTAAAGAATCGAAAGACTAAATAAATGAAACTGATTTGTTGGATTGAGTCAGTTTCATTTTAACATGGCATCATCTTTTTTATTTATTTATTTGACATGTAGTAATTTGTTACAGAAAAGAGATCCCTACTTTTGAGAGTCCTAGTGATGTGCAAGAGATTAGAAGGGGAAATTATGATTGATTTTATGTACAAGTCCAGAGGTGAAACACACTCAAGATGGGGGAGGAGAGAAGAGGGAAAGAAACATTGTTCAATTTCAAGTGTTCACATTCTTCAAAGTGATGAGCACATATATACAGGAGAAAAATTTAACTAATGAGCTGCTGTTTCCTAATCAAAGCATAAAATCTAATGGCACAATGACAGGTTGCCCATTTCAATGTCTTTCCTGTATTTTAGTTTAATACTCTAGAGAGTCTATTTATGTTAAAGTAAAACACATTTTACTCCTCAGTTACATCACAATATTATTTAATGATTGAAGAAAAAGGAAAATATTGATAAATACCATTATAAAAGACTCTAAAAATGCTGTATCTTATAATAAATTAACTTAGTGTGCCATGTTCTGCCTAGTAATGGAGGTAAGACAGATCACTGAAGAAATTGTGGGTAGAAAATAGCAAAAGACTTTTAGCATTTAGAAAGAAAAAGAAGTGTTTTTTTTCCTCAGAAAGAAAGCAGTGCTACATATTTTGCATCATTCTAAGTGAAAATACAGGACCATATTTTTAATAAGATATTTCATGTTCTGTCCCAATAATGCACTCACATGAAAGAACTACAAAGAAAGATGCCCAACACATCTACAAGGGAGAGAATACAAGAGGGAAGGGAAGACTGTACTAAAAGAAGCAAAGAGGAGCATAAAAGAGAAAACAGAGAGAAAAATTTAACGAATTTCCAGAAATTTGTAAAGACGCCTCCAATTCTGGATCCTCCTGCTTTTAAATTAGCAGACCGTAGCCTTCCTCATTATCTACTGCATGATCTAATCTTGCACTATTCAAAGGTACCACTCTGTCTACTCTTTATTTAATGGGTTACTAGCCAGTCGTCAAAGAGTAGGAAGTGAAAACAAACAAAACATTCAGGGAAGTAGTATCTCAAGAAATTATGGGTGCGATTCCCTGGATTTTAAAACACTGGATATTTTTCCAATACTAAGCATTTAAAATTAATAAAATCAATCTTACCTGGCACTTTTTTGAAATTCTGTCCAAAACAAACTTGCCAGTGGCAAATTGTTCTGTTGAAATTCCTTTTTGCTTTCACTTCATAGAATAAAAATTGCTTTCAAACCAATACAGTTCTTTTAATAAAAGACAAAACCCGGAGGAGAGAGTCAAATGAAAAAAATCATCAGCAGGGAGAGGGTGGGGTCAATCACGCTTCCTATACCCTGCTGTACAATGGGCACATGGCTCTTGGGGAGAACTAGCATGGGGGTGGGCTTATAATCATTTCTGTCCCCACACTTTCCACAGAATCTCATCATTATGGAAGATCTCTCACTGCTGAGGATGAGCAGGGAATCAAGGGAGGGTTTTCTCCAAGACTGCGGCTTCCATCCTGGCCCTTATGCAGCTCACCTGTGTGCAGACAATGCTGTGTCTTCTCCTACTCTGTGACAGCACAATGGTGCAGGAAAGTTACCGTTAATGGGGCAAGAAACAAAGCAGCTCTACCAAGGAACCTGCGGCAGCAGATTGCCCAGTATATCCACGAGAATTTCCTGGAGATCTCTGAGGGAGATTCCCATAAAGTGAGGGAGTCTATCAACAGTCTGTTCTGCCTCTCAGACTAGGCATGCAATGAGGGACAAGCTTGCTTTCTGCAACCTTCCTTCCCCCAACAACTCACTTCAACAGTTCCCCAAATCAGATCCACTTACCAGGGGCCTCCTCTCCTGTTTGCTTTTTGCAAAGATCCGACTGCTGTGACTGGCTAGGCTCCACCAGCGTAGAAGAATGGTCCTGGCTGTATGCATCTCTGGCCTTTGAGTCATCCTCTGCCTCTGGGTCCGCCCTGTCCCCCCTCTCCCGTCCTCCAAGATTTCCTTTTCCTGGCTTGACTCGCCACTGAGTATCATGTCCAGCTCTTTGTAGAAGTGGCAGCTTGTGGGCATAGCACCGGAGTAGCGGTTTGCCTCCTGCACCTTGGGGTAGGTGTTCTGCAGCTCCTTCACTTTGACCTTGCACTGCAATGTGGCCCCTTTCTGTCATGCGTCGTGAAATTTGTCTATAGGTATCATAATTCCTACAGCTGAAGTGCACCTGTGACTGCACAAGCTCCTCTCCTCAAATACTGATGAGGTCCAGCAGCTATGTATTGCTCCAAACACAGGAACACCTGGTGCATGGAGCAGACCTGGCCATCTGGAAAGATGCACTGAGACCACTGCATGCATCACTGAGCAAACAGGAAGGGGACTTTCAAATTTGCAGTGGGTGGAGATGACTGTTGGTTACCTGAGGGCAGTGCAGTAGAGTTAAAATTGATGACCAGAGAAGTGAGAGCAGGCATTATTGGGAGATTGAAGGCCAATTGCAGTGCTGTAACTCCCATGGTATCTACTCTGGCACCGCAGCACTGTAGCTCTAGTGCAGAACACCGCATGCTTCTCCTTGGGATTTTTTTTAAAGCGCTACATCTGCGCAGTTTCTACCACTAACTGGCTTGGCAGTGTGTACACCATGGGAGTTACAGCACAGAAAGCTGCTTCATTGTGCAGAAACTTGCCAGTATAGACAAGGCCACAGACTGTTCTAAGTGGCACAAGGGGCTGCTCAGTCCTTGGTTGCTGCATGAATTGTGATAACATAAAGAGAGCTTGCAATTCCCTTTTTCTTCCCGCTCCCCCTAAGCTGATGTCAGGCAGCTTAGTATCTGGGTCCTTAATTCTTGCATTTCCTGACAATTTTGTATTTAAAAATGAACATTAATTTTGCTGCCCTCCTCAAGTTTGTCTTAAACGTAACTAGGACGTTTCTTTTCTACTTTTCCCCCTTCCTCCTCTCTTCTTTAATTCTTCATCAGTGAAGGATAATTCATTCTGAATAATGAATTTCCTTTAGAATTTCTTTTACAATTTAACAAAATGCACAACTGGCACCACTCTCCTCACGTTTAGTAATTCTTTGTTTTAGTGATTCGGTGAAACACTCTTCATTCATACTGAATATTTCTCCCACCGTCATCTTTGTTTGCCTTCTGCTGGCATACTAATGCCCACATTCAAGTATGGAACACAAGAAATAATAAGAATAGACTTGAAATTCCGTTCTTAGTATGAGTCTTTGGCTCATTGTCAAACCAAGAAACAAATGGGTGGTATCTTCTTCAGTAAATGTGAAGATATTTATCAGACTTTCAGTGGTGTTTGAAAGATTAAAATTTGCATACAGAACTTGAGTGTATATATGCTAACTATCACTATTATCTTTCCAGATGTTGTGAAGCAGGAAGATATAAAAATATGTAAATTTATCATCCTATAAAGCAATTTGTTATCCTATAAAATACAACAAATAGCCACATATATTTCTTTCTTTACTTTATCATGCAGTTTGATGTAGTGGTCATTACCAGAATATATTTTTCTTTTCTAACTTGAATAAAAGAAAAAGAGATCTGCTTTTTTAATGACAAATTTAATCTTCATCTGGATTCAGAAAAGAAAGAGAAAATATACAGCTCATAAGGAATTTTTTTTTTTTTTTTTTTTACTGGGGTTCCTCTATTTAAATGCAGTCACCATGGTTGACACAATTGCATGCATTGAGTGCTTTATTTAATAAAATAAAATAAAATAAAGCCCTCAGGGTTTATACCAAGCAGAAGTGTAAAAGAAGTTTGACTGTTAAAAAACAAATTTGCGTTTTATTTGGTATCATTCCATTGTGATTAAATAGGAACAGTGATTATATTTGTTACTATTCAGCAATTTTTTAAATCCAAGTATTTTATGGAATGTATGCTATCATGTTCAGCATTATGTAATATTATGTACTCCTTCAGTGCATAAAGCCATACTACCTGTGTCTTTGGTAAATTCAGAAGAAATTACTAATACTGTGAATTTTTTTTAAAACCAACGCCATGAAATCCTGTCATGGTTGAAGCTGCTGATACTTTTTAACACACCTTTCCACCCTCCTGTGACCATGATTCCTAATGGGCTCCTATACAAGCATTTGATTACTATGCTATATTTTTAATCACTTCTACTTTAAACCTGTAAGGTTAGGACAGGCAAAGGTATTCATATTCCAGGCTTGCTTCTAATTGATACCTGTGGTATATGTGATTAAGGTACAATTTTAAATCAAAGTTAATGCCCTAACCTCCCCATCTCCAGCCTCAGAGGGAAGGGGGGATTTTGTCTGGGACAGCAGGACAAACAAATATCCCTTTGTGTTGCTGCATACCCTCCTCCACTAATCAGTTTGAAGGGAGTAGGAGGGGATCTCTGTGGCAATTGGTTGCATAGAAGGGTGCAGCATAAGCCCACTGTTTTCTGGGCACCCAAGATTTATAAAGCTTTGCCCAAGAACACCATTCTGTGCTGGGTTGAAATTCTCCTTCATCCACCCTTGGGATTAAAGTAGGACAGGTGTTGTGTCCTTGCTGTGGGCATCATGCTAGTCACCTTTTTGGAGCTAGGAAAGGAATTTTCCCTTCACAGAAAGATTGAGGTGGATGAAGTGGCATTTTTCAATTTCCTCTCAGGAGCCAGGGCCATGGTGGGTAGGTTATGTTGTAAAATACATGTCACAATTTGACAGGTACCTACTGCAGGTATTTGTTCAGTACTGAATCCAGTTTCCTGATATACTGATATCGGAAACAAAGTAGAAGAATAGGGTTGGGTAACTAATGTCTGGTAGGGTGAGAAGATAACCCACTATTTTCCCCCTCCATTAATTTCATATGACAGGAGGGCAATGGGGTCCTAGCACCAGATTAGTGGATAAGGGGTGTTGACATGACCAGGTGGTATGGATTTGAAGGGAAGCATAACCTGTGCTAACTAGTTATTGCCAAATAGTTTCCAGTTTAGTAGAATTTAAGGCCAGAAGAGATCATTAGTTCATCTAGTCAGGCTTCCTGTATAACACCAGCCATAGAATTTCACTTAATTATTCTAGACTGATCCTAAAAAATTGTGTTTGACTAAAGCATATCTTCCAGAATGGTATTTTGTCTTGATCTGAAGAAATAGAGAGAAAATCTATTAGTAGTTTGTTCCAATGACTAATTTTTCTAATCACCCTTACTGTTAAAAATGTATTTGCATTCTAGTTAAACTACATTCTTGGTGTCTTGTCTTTCTTCCTACTTTATATGGGACAATATCGGCAATTTATTCACAGTCAATGTGTATCCTAATAGTACCACATGCACAACATTTAGATTAAAAAAAATAACATGGCACACATTAAATGGATTAAAAACTGACTGATAGGTCTCAAAATGTAATTGTAAATGGGAGAATGATCATTGAGTGGGTGTGGTTCCAATGGGTTCCCATGGGGATCGGTTCTTGGCCCATCATTATTTAACATCAGTGACCTGGAAGTAAACATGAAATAATCACTGAAAAAGTTAGCAGATGACACAAAAGTTGGAAGAAGAACAGGAGTACTTGTGGCACCTTAGAGACTAACAAATTTATTTCAGCATGAGCTTTCATGAGCTACAGCTCACTTCTTCGGATGCATAGAATGGAACCCACAGACAGGAGATATTTATACATACAGAGAACATGAAAAGGTGGAAGTATGCATACCAACAGGAAGAGTCATCAATTGAGATGAACTATCATCAGCAGGAGAAAAAAAACTTTTGAAGTGATAATTAAGATGACCCATAGAAGGTGTGAGGAGAACTTAACATAGGGAAATAGATTCAATTAGTGTAATGACCCAACCATTCCCAGTCTCTGTTTAAGCAGGAGTTAATTGTATCTAATTTGCATATTAATTCGAGTCCAACAGATCTTGGAAGACAAGCCTATCCTCGCTTATAGACAGCCTCCCAACCTGAAGCAAATACTCACCAGCAACCGCACACCATACAACGTAAACACTAACCCAGGAACCTATCCTTGCAACAAAGCCCGATTCCAGCTCTGTCCACATATTTATTCAAGTGACACCATCATAGGACCTAATCACATCAGCCACGCCATCAGGGGCTCGTTCACCTGCACGTCTACCCACGTGATATATGCCATCATGTGCCAGCAATGCCCCTCTGCAATGTACATTGGCCAAACCGGATAGTCTATGCAGAAGAATAAATGGACACAAATCTGACATCAGGAATCATAATATTCAAAAACCAGTGGGAGAACACTTCAGTCTCTCTAACCACTCAGTGATAGACTTGAAGGTTGCAATTTTGCAACAAAAAACTTCAAAACAGACTCCAAAGAGAGACCGCTGAATTCGAATTAATATGCCAAATTAGATACAACAAACAGAGACTGGGAATGGTCGGGTCGGGTCATTACACTAATTGAATCTATTTCCCTATGTTAAGTTCTCCTCACACCTTCTATGGGTCATCTTAATTATCACTTCAAAAGTTTTTTTTTCTCCTGCTGATGATAGCTCATCTCAATTGATTAGACTCTTCCTGTTGGTATGCATACTTCCACCTTTTCATGTTCTCTGTATGTATAAATGTCTCCTGTCTGTGTGTTCCATCTTATGCATCCGAAGAAGTGAGCTGTAGCTCACGAAAGCTCATGCTGAAATAAATTTGTTAGTCTCTAAGGTGCCACAAGTACTCCTATTCTTTTTGTGGATGCAGACTAACATGGCTGCTACTCTGACAAAAGTTGAAGTGATAAACAATGAAAAAGACTGATCTGGAGTGGTTTGGATCTTTTGGTAAACTAGGTGCAAACAAACAATATATGTTTTAGTATGGCTAAATGCAAATATATACACCCCAGAACAAAGAATGGAGGTTATATTTACATGATGGAAGACTATTCTGGGAAGCAGTGACAGAGAGAATTGGGGATCATGGTAGATAATCAGTTGAATATGAGGTCCCAGTGACGCTGTGGCCAAAAAGCTAATATAATCTGAGATGCATAAACAGAGGAATCTTGAGTAGAAGTAGAGATGTTATTTTGCCTTTTATATTTAGCACTGATACAACCACAGCTGGAATATTGTGTCCAGTTCTGGTGCCCACAACTCAAGAATGAAGTTGATAAATTGGAAAAGGTTCAGAGAAGAACCACAATGAACGATTAGAGGGTTAGAAAACATTCCTAACAATGATAGATGCAAAGAGTTCAAACTATTAAGCTTAACAAAGAAAAGGTTAAGAGGCGACTTGATTACAGTCTGTAAGTACCAACATGGGGAACAAATATTTAATAATGGGCTCTTCAGTCTAGCATAGAAAGGCATAATATGATCCAATGCCTAGAAGTTGATGCTAGAGAAACTCAGACTGGAAATAAAGTGTAAAGAGAGCAATTAACTATTGGAATAATCTACCAATGGCTGTTTTGGATTCCCAATCATGAGAAATTAAAAAAAAACCAAATCAATATTTGGTATTTCTTAAATATATGTTCAAGGAATTATTATGGAGAAGTTCTGTCATGCATTATACAGAAGATCAGACTAAATAATCACTGTGGTCCCTTCTGACCTTGGAATCTATGAAACCATGAATAGGTATGACAGGTTTTACATGCAGTAGCTTGCATAGCAATTTTGTGTTCATAGATTATAAAGCCAGATGGGACCATTTTGATCGTCTAATCTGACCTGTATAACACAGGCCATACAACTTTCCTAAATAAATTTCTGTTTCAACTAAAGCATATCTTTAGAAATGCATGAAATCTTGATGTAAAACTTTCCCATGATGGTGAACCCACCATAATCCTTGATAAGTTGTTCTAGTGGTTAATGCCCTCACTATTAAAAATGTGTCCTTATTTTGAAAGAAAAGGCGAGTGAGGTAATGTTTTTTATTGGACCAACCTCTGTTGATGGTAGAAACATCCTTAACTGAAGACTTAGTCTTTAAATCATGATTTGAGGACTTCAGTATCTCAGCCAGGGGTTAGGGGTCTATTACAGGAGTGAGTGGGTGAGGTTCTGTGGCCTGAAATGTGTAGGAGGTCAGACTGCATGATCATGATGGTCACTTCTGGCCTTAATTTGAGTTTGTATCTGCCTAGTTTCAACTGGTGGCCAGTTCCGTTTTTTTCCCCTCAAATCCAGCAGGGTGGTGATTTCCTAACCTGGCTGTCCAATAATTCCTCACCATCACTGTAGTATCTGTACCTTATCCTTCCAGATCACAAATCTTTTCTTCCAGCATAACATTAACCTTAACTTCATGATCCAGGTTTGTTCACTGTCAGCTTCCACTGAAATATCACTTAGTTTTTCAGGGAAAGAGAGAATTTTTTGTTTGTTAGCAACTGTCTTGATAACAAAATCTGACTAACAAAGTGTAAGGAAAAGACCCTCTAAAGTCCTGGAACTGATGATTATATGGGTGTCGCTAAGACAGGCTGTGTATGGGGGAAGGGAGGCAGAGAGAGAGGGAGGAGAAGGTGGCTAATGCAGTAATAATTCATCCTTGTAGCCAGCTTTATGGTGGGCAACCTGAGTGACAAATGCATGGCAACTGCTTTATCTAAAGTATCTTGAACATAAACTGATTTAAGAATATAATACTGTGGCATGCAGCCAGCTAGTTTTATATCTTAAATCTCAGGAGCTCCACCAGCTTACAGCATACATTCATCTCTGAACTTTAAGAGTGCCCAATATAATAATGTCAGTTAGTTACAGTAAATAATGAACAAATGGCTGTCCATAACATTGACACTGCCACATAATGGCTGTTTAGAGAGGGAAAATGTCAGTGGCTAGAGGCATAGAACTCTAATTTTTGTTAGACGAACCCAGCCCTTGGCACTAATAATTCAATAAACATTTGTTTTAGAAAGGTTCTGTCTTACTGGTGGCTGTTCTATAATGGATATTTTACAATAAGTACGTTGTGATGTCACTAAATTCTACTATTTCAAATGGTTCCTTCTAATGAAGGCTCAGAAAATGAATAACTAATGAAGGCTGAGGGTAAGCCCTGCACACTGTACATGAAATTCAATATGATCGATGGAGATAATGTATGCTGTTATTAGTACTATATTAAAAAAAAAACCCTCACACAAAATAGTGAAAGCTTGCCTTTCATAATTAAGGTTTTTTTATCCATATTTATTATAATTGCACTGAAATTTAGGCACAATGAAGAAAAATGAGGATAAACAGTTTGGAGAATTTAGAAGAAAGGTTTGAAGAAAAAATGTTAATTTTTCAGGATACAATAGCAGAGAAAACTATGAAGTAAAATGGAAAGGAGAGAATTAAAAACCTCTTTTCCTTTCTCCCTTTTACTTAAGATTTGTTTGGTCTTTTCAAGTATATCTTTTGGTTTTGACTTTATAGAAAGAATGTCAAATGTCAATAATGCACTTCTAAATTTGATATTTTTTTTCACAACAAAAATCCTGTACTGCACAGACCTGTGATATTTTCATTTTTCTTTGATTGTGCAGTGTGTGTATTGCTTTGCTAATTTATATTAGCTGCATGAGTTAGGGCAGAACAGGACCCTAGAGTGTGTACTTAAGTAAATACTGAATATATAATATGACTTTTTTCAGTGTGGCTATCTCCTTGATATGAAAGCCACCCACAGCTTTGCCCTTTATATTAAAATATGCGGTACAAAGAAAATGTAATAGTTACAGTTTCTCTACATTTCTATAGCTAAATAGACCTTAAGCCATGACTCTTCTTTGTTCTGTACTTTGCTCTGTTCAGCACTTAACTAATAACTGGACCTGACTAAAGAATTGTCTCCCGAAATAAATAAATTTAATTCATAAATCAAATCTGTTTATCAGAAAATCTTGACAAATTTTCAACTACTTATAACAATAATAAAATGGTAGCAATTATTTAATACATTTTGCTGATACTTAGATATCTTTATAAAATAATGAAAGATTATACTATGCTATGTTAAGTTAAACTATATGTGCTATTGCATTTTCTTTTAATAATAATAATAATAAAAAAGCACCTTTAATCCAACTCTTTTTTGGCTGCGTTTTGAAGATGTAAAATTTAGCTTTAAACAGAAACATAACTTAGTGGGAGTAAATTACATTCTCCCCTCCCCTGGCCCTTTTTCATATAGCCAGCACTCCCGCTGTATGGTCTCTTTACATTGCCTGAGCAGTGAAAAGGGGTCTTAGTGTTCATGTGAATCAGTTCCATCTTGCTGTCCTGACTAAAATAAGATTTATTATATCTCCTCCTGCTTGCCCTAGGAGTCAACACAGCTTGGAAAAGAATGAGATGGATTCTATTCCTTTTCATATACGTTAAACAGAAGGACAGATTCACTACTACGTGCTGCCTTAGGGATGCATAACAGCTGTAAAACCCTCTTAACCAGCTAGTTACACCAGGTTTATGGCTGCTTTGCATTGCTGAAGCAGTAAAAAGTAACTAGCACATACCAACAATTCTGAATCAGAATTTAAAATTAAATTTCAAGAAATAATTATGCCCTCCATTGTATTTGTGAGTCCCTATTTAAGACAGTGGAGTTACACAAGTGTAACTTAAAACAGAATGTGAAGACAATGGAGGTTACACAGGTATTGCTAGGGATAAAATTTGGCTCTCAAAATTACTCCCCCCCCCCAGAAAAGTGTGAACAATTCCAAATTATGCAAAACACAGTAATATCATGGAGGTAAGAACTGGATAAATTGTTCACCGTGAATACCGATAATTTTACTAATTTTTGGTATGTCAAATCATTTAACAACTTGTTTATCAAACATATGTCAGAGTATGGAATGATCACAAACCATTGTTTTGAATATTTGCTTTTCATTCTGATTGGCCACCACCTGGTGGTGTTTCTGCTTCCTGACTGGATGATTCTCAACCCCTCACAAAAATTTTCAAGATGGCCTCAAAAACGTTCCATTGCCAGTACTCATGCAAATACACCAACAATTCTGTGTATGCTAATATTTTGATTTGTATACACAGACATATTTGGGATACTCTAATTGGGTACTTTATTAGTGCTTCAAGGTCAGTTTGCATGCACAAATCTGAGGTTTTTCTCTGTGCCAAAACTTGGGCAACAAGTTGGTACAGTTTTAGAAGTATTTGGAAATGTAACCTCTCTCCCTATTTCCCCATCTATGCAAGAGACAACTGCAGAATTTTTGACCTTGTACTCCTATAGCATTGTTGATCTTGCACTCTCTTTGGACCACTTTTAGAACTGGAATACTACTTTTTTAAGTGACCTTGGGGTTTGCATTTTCTGTATATTTTTTTTTGCCTGATGTGCAAACTTACCTTTACCTGTCTGCCAATCAATTTCAGTGCTGACCTGCAGCAACACCTTCCCTGATCTGAGACTCCTAATCAATTCAAACTGTGCCAGATAATAATGGAATCATTTCTTGTATCATAACTCTTTCCTAAATCCTATAAATATTTATTCAGTATTTTTATCTAGTATTAGTCCAAGTGAACATATGCTTGAATACTGAGCAGAAAAAATGTTTAAAGTGAATTCCCTCTGTAGAACAGTGGAACTATTAATTTTTTCTGTGAAGTGAATATTCCAGATGTTTGCCGGAACAGGAGAGCAGAGTGAAAGAATTAAATTCAGTAATGATGTACCATTTAGCTTAGACTGGTTATGAGAGGTCTAAATGTCAGAATCATCATTTTCTATTCTGTCTCACAGATGAGATTGCAACTCCACTGGGGCTCCATGGCTCTGTCACTATGCAAAGTTATTCTGCAAGTGTTTGGACAGTTTTTTTGTTTTGTTTGTTTTGCTGTGAGCTTATCCCCAATAAGAAAATAAATTGATGTCATTTGTAACGGAATAATAAGTGACTGATTCAGGTTATAGATTGTTAATAATCACTGATAAGTAGAAAACAAATAAAAGTAATAGAGTATCTGGTTCGTCAGATACAGGACATAAACATTAGTCAAGGCAATCAACATACATTAATCATTCTTTGCTACTACACATTTGCAAAGTATTTACACAGTGATAAAAAGACAATGTTTGCTTGTGGCATCTCAAGCTGCAAAACATTAATATTTATCATTCCTTCTTTATGAGGAAAAAATAGAAATATTTGAAGTTTACCTAGCAGAATTATACTAATTCCGAGTGATGAGACAAGGCACCAGCTCTAAATGAGCTCCTGAGTTACATGGATTGTCCAAAATGTAAAATAAAACACATTTTTGATCAAAAGCAATTATCTTTTTCCCTCTGACGTATGACATTTCACTGTGTAACTGCACAGGAAATTAAAACTCTTTCACAGGTTTAATAATAGATGAGATATAGGCTTTAAAATAATTGTTTTTATTGAGTTCTGTCATACTCTAGCACAGCGTGCAAGCTGCGGGTTCACAACGTGCACCTCTGTCAACTCCAAGGACAGATTAGAAAAAGCATAAGGGGTTCCATTTGGAGCCCTCCAGGAAACAAACAGGTGTCGGAAACAAAAGAAAATGTCCAACATTTTTCTTTTCATTCAGGGTGCTTTTTTTCAGTCATGTTTGCTTGCCTGACAGAGTCAATGCAGTACCATACTTCTCATGCCAATTTCTAATGAGCATGCCTCTATAGTCCATGTGGCAGCCACTGCCTGTTTTCGTACCTATAGATCTAGATTCGTTTTCATGTAAAAGGACACTTTTAAATTTCTATGTAGTGCCCAGAGGTATGTAAGTGTGAATTAATATCACATCTATTAGATATGGGCCCCCATCAGAGCAACCCCAAACTATGGGATTGTTGAACACTGTATCCGTATCTTAATGTTGCAAATGGAATCATAAAAAGTTAGGGCTGGAAGGGACCTCTATAAGTTATCAAGTCCCTGTCATAAAAGATAGCTAAGGGTTAATGTCTCTTTCACCTGGAAGGAATAACCTGAAACACCTGACCAGAGGACCAATCAGGAAACAAGACTTTTTCAAATCTGGGTGGAGGGAAGTTTTGGGGTGTGAGTTCTTTGTTCTTTGTCTTGTGTCTGACCCTCTCGGCTCTGAGAGTGATTTCTCTATCTCCAGCTTTCTAATCTTCTGTTTCCAAGTTGTAACTACAAGATAGTAAGACAATAGGTTTATATTTTTTTTTGTATTACATGTGTGTAGTTGCTGGAGTGTTTTGAATTGTATTCTTTTTGGATAAGGCTGTTTATTCACTTTTTTTTCTTAAGCAATTGACCCTGTATATTTTCACCTTATACAGAGACTAGTTTTAATGTATTTTTCTTTCTTTTTATAAAGCTCTCTTTTTAAGACCTGTTGGAGTTTTTCTTTAGTGGGGACTCCAGGGAATTGAGTCTGCAGCTCACCAGGGAATTGGTGGGAGGAAGAAGTCAGGGGGAAAATCTCTTTGTGTTAGATTTACTAAGCCTGACTTTACATACCCTCTGGGTAAGGGGGAAGAGAGATTAGCTCTCTTGGTACTTGTGTTTCTAGGACTGGAAGCAGGGAATCTCCTAGGGTCATCCAGGGAGGGGAGCCTGGGAGGAAGTAACCAGGAAATAAGGGGAGAGGGTTATTTCCCTTTGTTGTAGGACTCAAGGCATTTGAGTCTGGGGGTCCCCCAAGGAAGGTTTTGGGGGGACCAGAGGGTATCAGGCCCTAAAAATTCCTGATTGGTGGCAGCGCTATCAGATCTAAGCTGGTAATTAAGCTTAGGGGAATTCATGCTAACACCCATATTTTGGACGCTAAAGTCCAGATCTGGGAAGAAATGTTATGACAGTCCTGCTCTCTGCAATGTGACAGGACCAAATAAATGTAGACTATCACTGACAGGTGTTTGTCCAGGCTGTTTGTTTTTTAAAAAAATCTCTGGTGATATATCTCTGGTGATATATCTTTATAATAAGCTGAATCACAACACCAGATCCAAACTTACAAGTGTTTAAGATCCAGATCAAGAGTTGAACTCTGGACCTAATTCACTATAATGTTACTCCAGTTTCACAGTGGTGTAATTGCACTGAAGTTATAGCAGTCTAAAAGTAGAGTAACACAATAATGAATCAGGACACTCTTTCATTCTATCTCTGTATGCTATTCGGTGGGCTAGGTCCTGCAGTCCTTACTGAAGAATTACACAGACCATGCTCTCATTTAAGTTTCAGTTTTCCTTGAGTGTGCCTTGCATAAGGATGGCAGGCTCTGCTCTTATGTGTATGAAGGAATTAGAATGACTTTTGTTCCTGTTAGAGGTTGAAAAGGGAATGTGCTATAAATTATAGCATTATGTTTGTTGGGCAGGAATTCAAAAAGCCATTTTTACACATTTGTCAGGAATGATGGCTTTTGTTTTCCCTTTCCTTTCATTTTCTGGTTTGAAAATAAAAGTTGTGTGGTGGATGATGATTCAGAAGCAGAGAAATTAAAATTGGTGACACCTGTTAAAGAATCAGAGGTGGGGCTGCATGAGATGTGTTGCCTAGTAACCATCAATAGGCAAACATTTAAACAGAGGAAAGTGAATGAGTCTGAATCTCCTCTCATGTACCCTGGTTTTACAAGGACACCATTGATTTCAAAAGTGTTACTTTTTGCTCTACAATTGGTGTAAGAGGAGAATCAGGCTGTGTTTTGTTTTTGTTTTTTTTTCTTGTCCCTTCAATATCAATGAAAGATGGAAAGCAGAAAAATCATTCTTTGAAAACTCTGTAGCATAGCATATGCTATACAATACCACTGTGAATCTCCTGTCTCTTGAGTGCTATCACTGATAATATAGTGAACCCATTTGTCTTCCTAATGCTGGGCCCAGTTGTGCAAGAGGCCAAGCACACTCAACTCCCATTGGCTTAAATGGGAGATGAGTATGTTCTGTTCCTCTCAGGAGTTGCTCAGAATCTTGCAAAGTCTAGCTTTGTCAGTACAGTGGGCAGTGGTGCCATATGCTCTAATTAGAAAAAAGGAATAGCACGATACAGCAAAAATCTTCCTTTAGGAACTTCTCAAGCAAAAAGCAGGATTGTATTCCAGTCAGTCACATTTGTGTCATACTTTATATTAAGGTTACTTTTATAAATGGTTTATAAATTGTTAATAAATCATAGAATATCAGGGTTGGAGGGACCTCCTGAGATCCCATCCAAGCCCCTGCTCAAAGCAGGACTAATCCCCAGGCAGACTTTTGTGCCATATCCTTAAATGGTCCCCTCATGGATTGAGCTCATAACCCTGGGTTTAGTAGGCCAATGCTCAAATTTCTGAGCTATCCCTACCCCATAAATAGACGTTTGAAGAAATGGCTAACAAGGTTGTTAATGTCCAAATGATTTATCAATGGTTTATAGCTATGCTGTATAACTATCTATAGTACATACATGTAGTCACATGCTTGTAACATCTAGTTGTTGGTGTCACTAAGCATAACCCTACGTAACTCGGGAGGGTGGAAGGCCACAAGAGTATGGAGCCTTCCTGGTTTTAGGCCTCAGCAGACAAGAGTCTCTCCATGTTTGAACTTTAATCGACCTAAAAGGCCAGGTGTAACAGCCGTTATCAGTTGCAACAGTTCTAACTGGTCTAAAGCAGAAATAATGAGGCCTGTGCACCTTTAGCAGAAGGACAAGATAACTTGCAGAAGGAAAACTTACTAACGAGCTGCCGCGGCCAAGATTACTTAATGCACCTGCGCTTACGTAATTGCTACAGGGGGAGGAAGGAGGAGGAGGGAGGGGAAACGGGGGATTGCTAGTCAGTGAGAAAAGTTCTCATGGATATAAAGGAACAGACTGCTTGTTTAAGGTGTGCTTGATCTGAGTCAATCTCCCTGCACCGCTTTGAGATCTCAAATAAACTTGGTTTGCTTCTCCACCCTGGTGTGTTTATTGGCGCGGCACACCAGGCGACGGACCCCCCCGCTGTTGCTTGGCCTCAGGCAATTATCTGCCGGCAACATATTCATCATTTATTAATGCTTTATAAGCCATTTATAAATGTGCCCTTAGTATAAAGTGTGAGCCACATTTGTATAGTATCATATAAGTATGATGTGATGGAAGTAGAACTGATATATAATATTGTTATTAATAACGTAGGAGATATTACACAATAATCTAAGACTATTGAGCTGTAACAGTTTTATTAACCCTATAGGTGACCTGGTTAGTGAGGGGAAGTTTTGTATATTGGTTTAAAAGACTGCTGTGTATGAATGTATATATGGACAGAAGGGCTTGGCAGACCTGCAGGTCCCTTCCAGTTCATGTCTTATGTTCCTTAAATCTCATCCTTCATGGTTTCAACTGATCACCTGTAGGGATCAGAAAGAGATATTTTTCTTATCAGTGCATTCTGGGTTTTTGTTTTGTTTTGTTCCTCTGAAACCTCAGAGATGACCACAGCTGGAGATGGGACCTTAGATGGGGTGGGCCAGGGCTCTGAAATAGGCCTGAGAATTCTAAGGTGCTTGGCTAGGTGTGGTTCTTATTCACATGTTCAGGGTCTAACTTATCCCATATGTGGAGTCACAAAGGAATTTTCCTGCAGGTATGATTGACAATGATCTTTGGGAGGGGATGGGTCTCCTTCAACATGGGGTGCAGATCACTTGCCAGGATCATCTGGGTATTTCTCATTTAAGCTGTTTCCTGCCATTACAGGAGCCTCAGGCAATGGTACACCTCTGTCCTTCCTGTTCTCAGTAGGTAGCACACAATAGTTTAGTCTCCTGAGGACTGTAATACTTTTCGTCTACTTCAGGTTGTTTGGTTTAGTGTGTGAATAGCCTATGAGAGAGATAGATATAGATAGATAGATAGATAGATAAAATCTCATAATCAAAGTAGATGATCTGGTGGTCTTTTCTGGCCGTGAATTGTATCACACTATATTTGCATTGATCTAGCTTAATAGGGGACAGTGGAAAGAATAAACAGGAGGGGGACACAGTGGCTGCCCAGAAAAGTAATCTTCAACTGAACTCTTGAGGTGGCAGGTGTAAGACAATTGCTTACTTTAAGGTTGAAATGACTCAGCTGTTTTGCCAGGTTGAGAACAAGAGAGAAAAGGGAAAGCTAAAAAGTTACATAAATTCTTCTCAAAAGAAGAGGGCTCAATTGTCAGTGAACTCTGACAGTTAAACAGTCTGACAGGCTCTGAGGAAGAGTCTGTTTCATTCTAAGCCAGGTGGCAACTTGAGGCCGGAGACCTGGAAAGGGGGAGCACTCAACAAGACCCGAAGGAATGGAAGATGCCGTTTGCCTAGTAACTGTGAAACATATTCTAATGCCATGTATCTATACTTGTATCACCACATATTTTCCTTTTTGTAAAATATTTGTTGCTTAGCAGAAAAGAGATTCTATTAGAACGCTATTAAATTCAGAGAATATTAAACTGTTTTCAGATGTCAAAAGCAAAAAAGTAGGTGTAAATTACTCAAAATGTTGTCCATGTTCAAATATAACAGAGAGAACTCAACATGAATACACTAAAAAACAGATGTATTTACATTCTTTTGACACACACTTCAGTCTCTGACCCAGTCAGCTGTGTATCATAGAATCATAGAAATATAGAGCTGGATGGGACTTCAAGAGGTCATGAAGTCCAGCCCCTGTGCTGAGGCAGGACCAAGCATTCATATTCAAATGCTACAGTAATTTGGTAAAACTTCATTTCACTGAGAAATGTATATAGGTAATAAGGAGACACTGTTGTTCTGAATATCAAGAGAGCACAAATACAGACTCTCGATTTTCAATGGGCATGTACAATATATATAGTATTACATATATTAATTAAGCCCCTCTTAACATCCTTGAAACTGTTCAGCTCATGCTGAAATAAATTTGTTGGTCTCTAAGGTGCCACAAGTACTCTTGTTCTTTTTGTTCTATTAGACTGGACTTCATTCAGTGTGAGTATACAGAAGTAGCTGTGGTTATGATTCTAGGCCATGGTTTCTCAGCCTGAGAATTGACTCCTAAAGTGATCACAAACCAGTCTATAGGGGGTTTTGATCACTCACCCATTTATGTTAGATATAGTTCCCTGTTTATTTTGTAGCTAAAGGTTCTGTTGTAATATGGAGTCATAATATAAAAAACTTGTGAACCACTGTGTAGGCAAAATAAAATCAAACAAGGTAAGCAGTAGGTTTTGACCTTAACCTATTCAAGTCTAGGTTGAACAGTATTGGGGCATAGATATCCAGTAATAGAGACTGCAGATCTGCTGGGATCCACACGTTTCCTAATTTGGAATAAATGTGGCAGACCATGAGTTACATTGACTAAAATAATGTACAGTGATCATATATTGGTTTGAGTGTTTGTGTGACTACTACCATTTTTCTTCTGGTCAAAGGTTATACCCCTTTCAGAGATCACGTGTCTCAAACAAGAAAGCTTTATCTGTCTAGCATGATACTTAAAAACATTCCTTTTCAGTAAAGCCTTATCTACACATTCAACCACAGCTCTCAAATTTTCTTTATGGTGTGTCAGAGTGTTTCTGTACACTTTAATAGCATCCAGAACTCCCTAGATGGCCTTTCAACATCAGTGACATTAACAATTTGTAGGCTTAAATCTGTAAAAAGGACCATTAGCAGTTTCAAATTTCAGATCTGAAAACTCTGCAGGTATACAAGTGTCACCAGTGTATTAAGGCAGCAAAGCACAGAGATTGCTTTCTTCAAATAAGTCACAAAGCACAGATGATATTTTGTAAGCTGTGCACTCTGAAAACATTGTAGGTAAATAGATTGTCAGGATTGACACAACTAAATCAGTATCTAGTATCAGCTTATTGGAGTGTATATTTTCTCCAGAGTTTCAAATGTCAAGATAGCAAAGTATTTTTTGAACAGGTTAAGGTGAACTGCAGTTATCTACACTAAGGACCGTTAATGCCAAGAGGCAGTAACTTCATGTAACTGATTTCTGTGGTGAGAAGTTGAGGCATATTTAAGCAAAATCTCCCCCCACACACACCCCTGCATTGATGACTGTGATCATCTTTTGCAGAGAATCCTATATTGCAAGCTATGTTGAGCATGACTGAAGCATGGAAGTGGCTGACATTCATGATGCTTACTATATATATGAACCATATTGTGTTTATGACTCTTCCAGTCTGAAGCCGGTCCTGGAGACTGCAGTGTTAATTTAGTGTTTGAACATAGTGTACGATAGCCTGAGCAATTCCTTGTTCACTGCTACGGTTCATGCAGTTAATGTAACTATGCACAGAATTCTGAAAAGTGGCGTCTGTTTCAAGTAGTACTCACTCTCATAAGCTACAGTATAATTTCCCATTCATCCCACCTTAGGTGGCCATACAATGGTGGAGGAGGATGTAAAGAGCCCTGACCCATACTGCCCTAGGTAAGGGCTGGATAGCAGCAGCCTGTGCACTTGGAGAGGGTCAGAGGCCACTAGCCACTTACTAGAAGAAACTCTTCTGTGGGAGGGAAGAAGGTGAAGCTGTTGTGCCCCTCTCAGGGGTGGCTCTAGCTTTTTTGCTGCCCCAAGCACGGCAGGCAGGCTGCCTTCAGTCCCGCGGATTCGGCGGTATGCCTGTAGGAGGTCTGCCGGTCTCACAGCTTCAGCGTATCCACCGCCGAATTGCCACTGAATCTGTGGGAGTGGCAGACCTCCCGCAGGCAAGCCACTGAAGGCTCCCTGACTGCCGCCCTCGCAAGGACGGGCAGGGCGCCCCCCAACAACTTGCCGCCCCAGGTAAGCGCTTGGAACTCTGGTGCCTGGAGCTGCTGCTGGCCCCTCTATAGCAAGAGGGAGGCACCACTTAATGGGTGTAGCAACTTACTCCCTCAGCACAGGCAGGAATATCTAGGTGTCCTTGGGCTGGTCTACACAAGGGGGGGAAATTGATCTAAGATACGCAACTTCAGCTACATGAATAATGTAGCTGAAGTCGAAGTATCTTAGATCGAGTTACCTACCGTCGTCACGGCGCAGGATCGACGTCTGCAGCTCCCCCTGTCGACTCCACTACCGCCGTTAGCGTTGGTGGAGTTCCAGAGTCGACAAGAGCTCGTTCGGGGATCGATATATCATGTCTAGATGAGACGCAGTATATCGATCCCCGAGAAATCGATTGCTACCCGCCGATACGGCCGGTAGTGAAGACGTACCCCTTGTCCCTCCCTGAAGAATACCTGCCGATGTTCACCATTCGGTGGAGTGGGCAGCAGAGAGCCTACTCAAAAAATGATAGAGAATTTTCACTTTAAAAAATTAGGAATCACTTTGTTCCACAGGTTTCAATTCAGTTCAGTTGTTCTTTTTTTTAACATGGACATTTTTATAAAAAAAATAAATCCGTTTTTAAATGTTTAGATTTTTTCCTCCATTTCTCCTCCTCTCTCTCCTCCCCCCCCACCAGTCTTTTCCCCCTTTTCTTCCCTTGCCATTTGACATGGGCTGCAGATGAAAAAGGAGAATAAAAAGGGATTATCCCCCACCCTCCGAAAACTTTAAACAGCTCTAGCTGTAGCTAACATTCAATATGATATGGTGCAAATTAGGAGTAATTCAACTGAAACCCAATAGACTAGATCCTTGGGTACTGCCAAGGTGTTCTCTGTGTAACATCTAAAAGTAGATAGAAAGTGGCTGTAAACCACAATTCTGTTTCCCAATCCTGGAGAGAGCCTGGGGCTGCTATGAATTATTGTAACAGTAACGGTCCTCTAAAGAACCCTTCCATTAACTACTGATTCCTTTTTCCCCTATGTCCCAGGGAAAAGATTGGGTAGCGTAGAACTGATGTTGGCTTTATGCCACAGAATGATTCTTTTACATCACTGGAATCCTGAGATGCTCCATTGGAGTAGTTTTCCAGCTCTTAATTTGCTGCCGGAGTAGCAAGAATCAACTGAAAAGGACGGTCAAGGATCTGGTCCAGTGGAGTTATGAAACTGCTATGAAGGGAGAATCAGGCAAATAATTTTCAACCTCATGAGAGTCATCTGGCTAGTTTATTCCAACAGCAACTAAAATCAATACATAACATCGGTTCTACTCTCTTGTGATGACAGAAGTTATCTGCAGGTATTATATGATTTTGGTGTGTCCAATAGCTTTGGAATAAAAATATTTTTAACAGAAATATGTCCATATGCAGCAGAGAATAATACCAGGATTTCTAACATATAATTCTGGAGCCTTAATGTTTCATCTGTCCTATGACAAAGATGGTTGTGGTTTTTTTGTTCTTTGTTTTTTTTTCTCTGCAAGTTCTCAGAGGTATTGTGAATTTGCCATATATGGCAGTAATCTCCTGGAGGAAAATAGAACTCTACAATTATTCTGGTTACGCTTCTTGGGGAAGAGGGGAAATCTCTAAGTAAACAATCATAAAATTAATGAAAAAGAACATAAGAATGGCCATGCTGGGTCGGACCAAAGGTCCATCTAGCCCAGTATCCTGTCTGCCAACAGTGACTAATGCAAGGTGCCCCAGAGGGAGTGAACCTAACAGGAAATGATTAAGTGATCTCTCTCCTGCCATCCATCTCCACCTCTTAAGAAATAGAGGCTAGGGACACTATTCCTTACCCATCCTTGCTAATAGACATTAATGGACTTAACCTCCATGAATTTATCTAGTTCTCTTTTAAACCCTGTTATAGTCCTACCCTCCACAACCTCCTCAAGCAAGGAGTTCCACAGGTTGACTGTGTGCTGTGTGAAGAAGACTTTCCTTTTATTTGTTTTAAACTTGCTGCCCATTGATTTCATTTGGTGGCCCCTAGTTCTTATATTATGGGAACAAGTAAATAATGTTTCCTTATTCACTTTCTCCACATGACTCATGATTGAATATACCTCTATCATATCTCCCTTTAGTCTCCTTTTTTCTAAGCTGAAAAGTCTTAGCCTCTTTAATCTCTCCTCATATGGGACCCATTCCAAACCCCTAATCATTTTAGTTGCCCTTCTCTGAACCTTTTCTAATGCCAGAGTATCTTTTTTGAGATGAGGAAACCACACAGTATTCAAGATATGGGCATACCATGCATTTATATAAGTACAATAAAATATTCTGTCTTATTCTCTATCCATTTTTTAATGATTCTTAACATCCTGTTTGATTTTCTGACTGCCGCTGCACACTGCCTGGATGTCTTCAGAGGACTATCCACCATGACTCAAGATCTTTCCTGATTAATTGTAGCTAAATTAGCCCCCATGATATTGTATGTATAGTTAGGGTTATTTTTTCCAATGTGCATTACTTTACATTTATCCACATTAAATTTCATTTGCCATTTTGTTGCCCAATCACTTAGTTTTGTTAGATCTTTTTTGAAGTTCTTCACAGTGTGCTTTGGTCTTAACTATCTTGAGCAGTTTAGTATCGTCTGCAAACTTTGCCACCTCACTGTTTATTCCTTTCTCTAGTTACCCCTCTCCATTCTGAAAATTTACCATTTATTCCTACCTTTTGTTCCCTATCTATTAACCAGTTCTCAATCCTTTCAATCCTCTTATCCCATTACAACTTAATTTATGTCAGAGACTTTGGTGAGGGACTTTGTCAAAAGACTTTCTGGAAATCTGTGTCCACTGGATCTCCGTTGACCACATGTTTGACCCCTTCAAAGAACTCTAATAGATTAGTAAAAAATGATTTCTCTTTACAGAAACCATGTTGATTTTTGTCCAACAATTTATGTTCTTCCATGTGTCTGACAATTTTATTCTTTACTATTGTTTCAACTAATTTGCTCGGTACTGACGTTAAGACTCACCAGTCTGTAATTGCCGGGATCACCTTTAGAGCCCTTTTGAAATATTGGCGTTACATTAACTATCTTCCAGTCACTGGGTACAGAAGCTGATTTAAAGGACTGTTTACAAACCATAGTTAACAGTTCCACAATGTCACATTTCAGTTCTTTCAGAACTTTTGGGTGGATGCCATCTGGTCCCAGTGACTTGTTACTGTTAAGTTTATCAATTAATTCCAAAAACCTTCTCTAATGGCACTTCAATCTGTGACAATTCCTCATATTTGTCACCTACAAAGGACAGCTCAGGTTTGGGAATCTCCCTAACATCCTCAGCAGTAAAGACTGAAGCAAAGAATTCATTTAGTTTCTCCGCAATAATTTTATCATCTTTAAGTGCTCCTTTTGTATCTTGATCATCCCGGGGCCTCACTGGTTGTTTAGCAGGCTTCCTGCTACTGATGTACTTAAAAAACATTGTTATTACCTTTTGAGTTTTTGGCTAGTTGTTCTTCAAACTCCTTTTTGTTTTTTTTCTTATGTTTTTACACTTAATTTGGCAGTGTTTATGTTCCTTTCTATTTACCTCACTAATATTTGACTTCCATTTTTTAAAGGATGCCTTTTTAACTCTCACTGCTTCTTCTCCATGGCTGTTAAGCCACAGTGGCTCTTTTTTAGTTCTTTTACTGTGTTTCTTAATTTGGGGTATATATTTAAATTGGGCCTCTATTATGGTGTCTTTGAAAAGTGTCCATGCAGCTTGCAGGGATTTCACTCTAGTCACCGTACCTTTTAATTTCTGTTGAACTAACCTCCTCATTTTTGCATAGTTCCCCTTTCTGAAATTAAATATCACAGTATTGGGCTGTTGAGGTGTTCTTCCCACCACAGGAATGTTAAATGTTATTTCCAAGATAATGCCAAAGATAATATATTCCTAAACAAGATGCATCTTGTAGCTCCAAATTCCTATGACTCAGGATGACAAAAATAATAAATAAAAGAACAAGGCAACAAAAAAACTGTAACCTACATAAATAATTTTAGAGGCACACAATGGTCTTGCCATTTCTCAAATAAAAGAATGCTGTATGTGGAGGCTGCTTGTGAAGCCTCTCAGTAGCAGTCCAGAGGGCCTCTGGCATAGAAGGCACAAATTAAGGGGGGAATAAAATTTAAATGAGTTTCATGAGACAGGTTGATAAGGTCACTGAATATACATAAATTGAGAGAGAGAGAGAGAAACAGAGGTGTCAGAGGTGGCTCTTCTGTGCATCTATGTAAGCTTTTGGGGCTGAAATGTCTAGAATTTGAACAGGCAAATTTTATTTTTGGTCATTGCTCACATCCCTCTTTTGAGCAAAACTATTTTAATGATTTAGACCAAATTCTGCAGGTGCAAATCTGGAATAATTTACTTGGTTTCAGTGGTTTCAATTTACCTCTTGGTCCATAATTGGCAATGGCTTCTGAAGTCTCTCTTCTGCTGTTGTGGGTGTTTTCACTTCTATCTCTCTCTCTCTCTCTCATTAAAAAAAAATCAAAATATAGGCCAAATTTTCAATAGATTATGCATGTTCCAGTGTCAGGAAGCAGAAGATATAAAAAATCAGATTAGAAATTAGGTGCACATTTTTCACAGTGAGGGTATTCAGCCATTAGAACAACTTAACTAGGGAAGCAGTGAATTCTCTCTAACTTGTAGTCTTTAAATCAAGATTGGATATAATTCTAAAGAATATAGACTCATAGACTCATAGACTCTAGGACTGGAAGGGACCTCGAGAGGTCATCGAGTCCAGTCCCCTGCCCTCATGGCAGGACCAAATACTGTCTAGACCATCCCTGATAGACATTTATCTAACCTACTCTTAAATATCTCCAGCGATGGAGATTCCACAACTTCCCTAGGCAATCTATTCCAGTGTTTAACTACCCTGACAGTTAGGAACTTTTTCCTAATGTCCAACCTAAATCTCCCTTGCTGCAGTTTAAGTCCATTGCTTCTTGTTCTACCATTGGAGGCCAAGGTGAACAAGTTTTCTCCCTCCTCCTGATGACACCCTTTTAGATACCTGAAAACTGCTATCAGGTCCCCTCTCAGTCTTCTCTTTTTCAAACTAAACAAACCCAATTCCTTCAACCTTCCTTCATAGGTCATGTTCTCAAGACCTTTAATCATTCTTGTTGCTCTTCTCTGGACCCTCTCCAATTTCTCCACATCTTTCTTGAAATGCGGTGCCCAGAACTGGACACAATACTCCAGTTGAGGCCTAACCAGCGCAGAGTAAAGCGGAAGAATGACTTCTCGTGTCTTGTTTACAACACACCTGTTAATGCATCCCACAATCATGTTTGCTTTTTTTGCAACAGTATCACACTGTTCACTCATATTAAGCTTGTGGTCCACTATGACCCCTAGATCTCTTTCTGCCATACTCCTTCCTAGACAGTCTCTTCCCATTCTGTATGTGTGAAACTGATTGTTCCTTCCTAAGTGGAGCACTTTGCATTTGTCTTTATTGAACTTCATCCTGTTTACCTCAGACCATTTCTCCAATTTGTCCAGATCATTTTGAATTTTGACCCTGTCCTCCAGAGCAGTTGCAATCCCTCCCAGTTTGGTATCGTCCGCAAACTTAATAAGCGTACTTTCTATGCCAACATCTAAATCGTTGATGAAGATATTGAACAGAACTGGTCCCAAAACAGACCCCTGCGGAACCCCACTTGTTATACCTTTCCAGCAGGATTGGGAGCCATTAACAACTACTTTCTGAGTACGCTTATCCAGCCAGTTATGCACCCACCTTATAGTAGCCCCATCTAAATTGTACTTTCCTAGCTTATCTATAAGAATATCATGCGAAACTGTATCAAATGCCTTACTAAAGTCTAGGTATATCACATCCACCGCTTCTCCCTTATCCACAAGGCTCGTTATCCTATCAAAGAACGCTATCAGATTAGTTTGACACGATTTGTTCTTTACAAACATTCTTTATATGTTGTAGTTCATCCAGAAGCTAGGGGCTTGATGCAAAAATCACTTGGGTAATTCTATGGCCTGTGTTGCAAAAGTCAGACTAGATGGGAAAGGTAATATCTTTTACTGGACCAACTTCTGTTGGTGAGAGAGACATCAGCTTATACAGAGGCTCCTCTTGAAAGCTGGTCTCTCTCACCAAGAGAAGTTGGTCTAATAAAATATATTACCTCATCCACCTTGTGTCTCTCATATCCTGGGACCGACACAGCTACAACAACACTGCATAGATCAGACTAGATAATCAGTCAGCCCAATGTCCATTAATTTTATATTTATTTTTTCTCCCACTGTTTTCTCTTGCAAAGATCAAACATCTGGATGGTGTTGCACAGCTACCAGAGGCTGATGTTACCACAAGGCTATAATATATTATATACAAGAGTTTGGTGGCAGTGGGCTAGTAAAACAGTTAACATGTTTTTAAAATGTGTAGGTGGCGAGAGCATGAAGAGTTCAGTTTGTGAATTAACCTTGCAGCATAGACCTAGCACTGCTATGAAGTCAATGCAGTTATTTCATATACAACGGATGTAACTGATTGGTCCAGTGGGTTGATTTTATCCCATTTATTTTAATGCAGTTCTACCGGAATGAATTTGGCCCGCTCTATCTTGCATAAGTGTTTCTCTAGAGAATGTCTGTCTGAGCTTGCTAAATTCTCAATAAAACACTTTTTCAATACTTCACTTTAATTATGTATTTATTTATCTGTCTGCTATTAGCCTGGCAGCCTCATGTGCAGTTCCTGTAAAGCGGTGATTTACAATTCTTGTACTCTGTATATTTGTGAATGGTCCTTGGGGGCTCAGTAAGTAAGATCTACATAGCGTACTGTACACAATTTATAAGGTTGTGGTGACTAGTATCTGAGAACTTGAATTCACTAAATAGGGGCTTATTGTAGACTGGAATCAATCAGACAATGATAAATTTAAAAATAGATTTTTTTTGGTAAATATAAAAAATATTTCTTATTTCTGCTTGCTTATTATCTGGCACTATATTATTGACTCTAGAATATTATTTGTGTCACAATTACTTGTGTCATCGTAGGGTTGAATAAGACGTATCTATGCTACCAGCACAATCAGATCAGGTGACCTAGTTGTAAATTGGTTGCAAAATGCTTAGCAGGCAAGGTAATTAGCAAATATTTTTCAAAGATTGTAACAAATGTGAAGTGCACAAATACCCTTTCTGTTCTAAACTCATAGTCTTTTTTGCACCGTGCACTGCTCATATATGCAAGAAACTTGCAGAATATCTTTTTACATAAGAATATTTTAGGATAATATATATAAAAAGAAGGCAATTTGTAAGTAATCCTTAAATCCCATTAGAACCAAAAAAAAAAGAAAAAAGTTTTGCAAAGTGAAATCTGTTTTTCCCACTTCTATCAAATTTCCATGTGTGCAAATGGTAGCTTGCAAAACTCTGACTGCTTGGGAGTTTTGTTTTACAAAACAAAACAAAACCAGAGATGTTTCAGATATGGCATCCTTTTAGTCTGAAACCTTCCTGCCTCCTAAAGTTCTGGAAAAAGGAGTGCAGATATAGTGTTATACCTTAGACCCATCTATATTAATTCTGCAAAATTTAAAGAGGAAAAAAAACTACACTCCTTTGATCTTTGAAGGCAAAACATCTTTTTATAAATGCATTTGTTTGTTTAGAGGGGAAATATGTGCTATATTTGGTAATAAGTAATACTATTCATATATGGTCTCTACCATGAGAAGAAGGATGATTCAGTGGTTAGGGCAGTAGCCTGGCATTCATTTGAACCAGTAGGTATTCTTTCCTGTGCTAAAGACTTCCTGTGTGTCTTTGGACAAGTCACTTCAGAGTAGGTCTACTTTGAAGTTGCAGATATAATTTCTAGCTCAGATTGACATATGCCCACTAGTTCTGATTGAGCCACAATGCTTAAAACAGTGGTGCAGTAGCAGCTATGCTACTGGCAGCATAACTGGCTAGATGCCTCAAATACAATATGGTCTTAAACACCAAGGATCTAGTCCATCCCACTGTCCACGCAGCCATGGCTGCACTGCTATTTTTAGTGTGCTAGGTGGATCAGAGCTAATGCAGATATGTCTACCCAAGATGGAATTTACACCTCCAGCTCCAGTGCAGACATAATCTTAGTTATCAAGGCCCAGATCCTCAAAGGGAGTTAGGCACCTAAATACCTTAGAGGATATGGACATCTGTTCCCCATCTATAATAGGGAATAATATTACTGCCCTACCTCACAGAGGTGTTGAGGATAAATATTATTTTAAAATGTGAGGTGTTCAGATACTTCAGTAATGGGGGCTGTATAAATACCTAAGAGAGATTAAAGGTTTTGAACCCTTCAGCCATAACTATAATATACATTTTAAATGTGTTATGATAAAAGTGAGGGAAAAAGACTGTGTTGTAAATTGTTTCTTTCACATCATTTTATCAGAAGTAAAGATGGTGCCTTAACCCATGATTACAAATTTCTATTCCAAACTCCATGATTGTGACATTGAAAAAAAACTTTGTTGATATATTGAAAAATTATATCTGTGAAAACAAAAATCATCCAGTTGTGTGGAATATTGCATTATACAATCTATGATATTTAAATGTAAGGAGTTTGTGGGTTTTTTTTAAAACCTCTTGTTCTTCCTCTTAGTGCACAATTGTCATAATGCAGAAGAAAAGACAATCATTTTATCTTAGAACTTCTTCTGGAAATATATATAAATGTATATTTAAAGCACATATTCCATTCCAATATAGCACCCAGTAGATAACTCAAACAACTTGATTCTCCAGTTAGAAGTGGATGAAAATTTACAGTGTGATATTACTTTGAAAAATTTCTGCTGCTGATGGTAGGAACCAAAACTCAATAACACTAATTACTAGAAAAATACATTTTACAAGTACATATTACAATGCATTACTTTAAGCATACACATTTGTTAATAAAGAGGATCATAAAGGCAGAAGAGGGTTTTTTCTACTTAAAATTTGTCTAATTAGAGAGGACACAAATCATAACCTTTTAATCCTCCCTCTCTTAGCACCACTGTCTTAGAACTAGGGCGGCATTCTGTATAATTCAGATAAAATGAAGCTCAGTTTGGTTTAGCTTTATAAATCAAGACCCTCCCTTTTTTCCTCCTGTTTTCCTCCCCCAAAATTTCCTTTTCCTATTGCCTGCATCAATTTTTTCTCAAGAAATTAGTGTAATTTAGAGGTTTGATTTTGCAAAACCTCCATTCACACATTTTTCTGCTAGACAGAGCTTTGATGACTACATATAATTAACTAACTTTCTTTAGTGTATATTGTGCTAATCAGATTGCCTTAGGTAAAAAATTATCTTGCCCCAACCTTCTGTTCGTTAACAGTGCAGGCTCTGGAGTAGGACCATGAATTTAGAACAGCAAGGATATTTGTATACCTTCTCATGTATGCTGCAATCTTTGCAACACAAATATATCTGTTCTCTTAGGTTGCTTCTTGATACTCTCCCTATCTTCAGGGGATGGTATCAGACTCTTCCTGCCTATCTTATCATCTGAAATATAAACGAAGTAATAGATGAGAAATCACATACAGAATGGCTATACTACTATACTAGCGCTAAAATGGCTTATGATGTATCTGGATCTCAGGATTTAGTTTACTTTTGTTACATTTTATAAAAAATACAGTATCTAAAATTCCACGTGCTCTTAACTAAAACAACAAGTAAAATCACTTTACTGCAGTGGCACTTGCTTCAGCCTCTGCAATCAGTGAATGTTTCAATTACCTGCCTAGCTAGTGTAGGGTGTTTCTGTACACAGAACAGTACAGATGGACGCACGCGCACACACCTTTTTGCTGAAATGCATATTATCCTTACACATTATTCTGAAGACACAGCCATATGTATTAATACCTTTCACTGTCAGGCAAATGTATTCTGGAGGCATTATCCAGATTTATGTGAAACTTGACAGTTTTAATTCATAGTGTTCAGTTTAATTTTTGCTTTGTTTTCAATTCAAGTATGTTTGCAAAGCAGGAATTTTGCACTGAGTTTTGTGTTCAAACCCAATTCAAAGTGAAACTGCTGAACTGATTGTGTTTCACCTGCTTTTGTACCATGCCATGCAAAAGTCATTTCTCATTGTTCAAAAGGAAAACAATAAATTAGCCCAGCTTACGTCACATATTGAGCCAGGTTTGCCTGTGAAAGTTTGCAAACATTAGTAAATCGTACAATTTACCTGTACACACCTGAAGAAGAGTTCTGTGTAGCACCACCCAAACACAAATACATTTCCTAGCCATCAGATAGGAAATTCAACTAACAATAAATCCATGGTAGGATTTGGCTACTAGTTGGCAAATAAAGCAGATTAGTACTGAAATGTCTAGATTTCTGAACTGTCTGTAAGTACTCAAAAATACCCAACCTACCTCTGGAAGCTTAGTATCCTACATTATAATGCAATCATTGAAGGGATTTTTTTTTAATTTTTGAAATTTATAGTTATTAAAAATCTGTGCTGTTATAAAAGCTTTATATTCAACTTCAGAAGTTAAACTAGAGGCCAAAGAAAAGGGCTAACTAGCTGAGAACATTAATGTCATTGAGCACTAAAGTATTCTCCTTTAGCCTTTCAGTATTCTGTACTTTATAGTGCATTAATACCAGCTTTCCTGCCACCATCACTCGTAACTAATTTCAGGTGACACACTCGCATTGGCCAGACCTGGCTTACTACCACTTATGTCCTAATATTGGCTCAGCTGTGACCCCAGTGGTTACTCAGTACAACAAAATGGAGAACTAGCCAAGAGGAGGTTCCCCCTCCCCCAAAGTTCTGCCTGAGATACAGAAAAGGCCTCACTACTAAAATCCAAATGATTTTCAAGGGAAGTAACAGAAGACTGGTGCCTTCTGAAGTCAAGGTGCACACAAATTAAATGTATTGCACAAAATACTGACATTATTCCCAAAATGGGCTGCTTGAGATGCATGAGCCAATGAATCTCAAGCCAACTAATGATGCAAAAATGATGATCATCATAATCAGCACATGAAGAAATAGGGGAAAAAAAACACCATATCTAGGGCTGATTCCCCCCCTCCTCCCATCAACACTGTTTAACAGAAAATTGCTTTTTGTTTTGTTTTTTAAACAGAGCACGAAAGTTTTGACTTTTTCTTCAAAAACCAAGACACTTCTCAAAATTTAGTTTGATGCTGAAAATGTTCGTTTCTTTTTCCTGAAAAGACAGAATTTTTCAGGGCATGGGAACAAGCTTTTTCAGACTAGAACCTATAGGTAAGAAACTGAAACAGTAGTTGTAAGAAGGATTTTACCATAAGTTTGTGGACATCATTTCTGGATGTAGAGGCTGAAAGCATCTATAGTTGCAGAAGGGCGAGGGTTTGCCTTGAGCTTTTGGATGCCATTTCCTGTGCTGGTAGGAGGAAAGAAATGTGGGGGCTGGATCTAGCACCTTGAGGAAGGAGGAAAGGGTTTTTCACCACTACCCTTTACTGAACTGCAGCCCCATCACATACATGAAACCTCGGAGAGAGATCCATTCCACTACTTCTGAAACAGATTCTTGTCCTTCCCTGCTGCTGATGTCTGCAAAGAATAACTAGGTCAGCTATTGTGGGAAATTATCAATGCCTTTTTCAGAAAGCGCAATTGGCTAATTAACGAATGCATGAAAAGAATTTCCTTTCCCCCACCCCATAATTTTTACAGATCTTTGATTTTGCCCAACTTTTCTTCTTCTTCTCACTGACTTTTATTAATTTCTTCCTATAAATTTGTGACTTGGAGCTCAATCAGTGTTGTAGGTGTTCAACTCTTCCTAAAAGAGACTTAGGGTATGGCTACACTTACAGTTTTGCAGCGCTGGTAGTTACAGCTGTGTTCATACAGCTGTGTAGGGCCAGCGCTGCAGTGTGGCCACATTCACAGCACTTGCAGCACTGTTGGGAATGGTGCATTGTGGGCAGCTATCCCACAGAGCACCTCGTCCCATTTTGGCACTGTGGCTTGTGGGAAGGGGAAGGAAGTGTGCGGGTCTTTCCGCTTCCTGTTCCAATGCCCCGTGGTGCTTTGCTACACATTCCGAGCAGTTTGGTGGCATTGTGATTCTGCAGTGCGATTTCTGAGATTTTTGTTATAAATGGAGCCTGAGCTGCTGAGGACCTTGCAGATGAATGTTGCCAGCACATCACGCATGGCAGTGGAGCTATTCCTTCAGCTGCAAAGTGACAGTGAGGAGTCAGACGATGATATTGAAACGCCTGACGCTCAAGACACTCAATTGCTTGTGGCAGTAACAGACGTGCTCAGCACTGTGGAACGGCGCCTTTGGGCTCGGGAAACCAGCACTCAGTGGTGGGATCACATCGTCCTGCAAGCATGGGATGATGAGCAGTGGCTGCAGAACTTTCGGATGAGAAAAGCCACTTTCATGTCACTGTATGCTGAGCTCGCCCCTACCCTGCGGCGCAGGGACACGAGATTGAGAGCTGCCCTGCCAATGGAGAAGCAGGTGGCTATTGCAATCTGGAAGCTGGCAACTCCAGACAGCTACCGATCGGTGGCGAACCAGTTTGGAGTGGGAAAGTCCACCGTTGGAATGGTGCTGATGCAAGTTTGCACAGCCATTAATCACACCCTGCTAAGAAGAACTGTGACTCTTGGGAACGTGCAGGACATTGTGGATGGCTTTGCAGAAATGGGTTTCCCTAACTGTGGAGGGGCAATAGATGGGACGCATATTCCTATTCTGTCCCCACCCCACCTGGCATCGGAGTACGTTAATCGCAAGGGGTATTTCTCCGTGGTTCTGCAAGCGCTTGTGGATCACCGTGGGCGTTTCACTGACATTTACTCAGGATGGCCTGGAAAGGTGCACGATGCACGCATCTTTCGGAACAGTTCCCTGTTCAGGAGGCTGAGGGCTGGGACTTTTTTCCCAGACCGCAAGATCACAGTAGGGGACGTCGAAATGCCCACTGTGATCCTTGGAGACCCCGCTTACCCCTTAATGCCATGGTTCATGAACCGTATACAGGGAAGCTTGACAGGAGCAAGGACCAGTTCAACTACAGGCTGAGCCGGTGCAGAATGACTGTGGAGTGTGCTTTTGGCCGTTTGAAAGCCCGCTGGAGGTGTCTTTATGGGAAGCTAGATTTGGGGGAAAGCAGCATCTCCGCTATTATATCCGCGTGCTATACCCTCCATAATATTTGTGAAGGGAAGGGTGAAAGATTCAGTGAGGAATGGACCTCCGAGGTTCGACGCCTAGAGGATGAATTTGCACAGCCAGAGAGCAGGGCTACTAGGGAGGCCCAGGAAAGGGCTTCAAGGATTAGGGATGCTTTAAGGGAGCAATTTGATGCTGAGAGCCAACGGTAATGTTTGGTGCATTTGATGTGCTTTGCTGTACCTTGGGGTACAATATTTACCACTTCCAGCAATAATATAACGTAGTGAAAAAGAAAAAAAATCCTTTATTCAACATACAGTACATAAAAGGCAAGGGGGTTGGGGTGGTGGACTGTACATTCACAGGTTTGAATATGTCCTATTTTGATCACTATTCAATGTCTGCTGCACTTCAGGATTACTATGCTGCAGGGTAATGGGGGTGGAGTGCACAGGGTAAGAATTATAGTTATCAGGGCTGGTAGGTGATCGTACAGGTGTTGGGGGCAGCTGGGAGTAATAAGAAACTGGCTGCTGGAGAAAGGTGTTTTGTGCAAATACTGGGGAACAAGAAAGAGGGCTTTGGGAGGGGTGTGGGTTACCACGGTACATATCTGCCTGCATGGCTAAGAGAGACTCGAAAGACTCAGTTTGGCGAGCCAGGAGGCTTATCTTCTGCTTTGAGGGTTTTTTTGATAGCCAGTTCCTTTCTCCTGCTTTCTGTTTGCCTCCAGTCATACATTTTCTCTCTCCATTCATACATTTTCTCTCTCCATTCCTGTGTCTTCCTACTTTCTCTGTTGTAGTGATTCATAACTGCTTTGATCAATTCTTCTTTTGATTTTCTGGGATTTCTTCTCAAGTTCTGCAAGCGACGTGAGGCCGGTGATCTGGCTGCATTAGTCAAGGTCACTAGAAAAAACAAAGATAGAACCATGTAATACACAGAGGCTACATTGTTTATTATCACACAGTGAAGGAGTTTTTAGACTTTTTGTAGCATCCTTCCCACATACCTCACATAACACAGAGAGGCCAGGGAAGCTAAGTCATGGCAAGCAATGGGGTGAGTGTTTCTGCCCCGAGTGCACCTGGGAGGGGGAATTGAGCGATGGGTCACTGGGGTTTATCTGCACTGGGTACAGGAGGTAGCTCGTGTCCTGCACAGGGGACAGTAGTGAACAGGAAGGTGGAGAGCTGCTGGCGCGGGGGGGGGGGGTCCGCGTTAATGCTGGCCTGCTGGTGGGGGGGGGGGAACGCACAGCTATGCTGGCTGCCTGCTGGGAAGGGTGGGGGAACACCGGAGCACACCGCGGGGCTGGATCCCTGCTGGGAGGGGGATGGGGGAACCCCGGAGTGCACCGTGGGGCTGGATGTCTGCTGGGAAGGGGGAGGGGAGACCGGAGTGCACCGCGGGGCTGGCTGCCTGCTGGAAAGGAGGGGGGAGACCGGAACGCACCACAGGGCTGGCTACGTGCTGGGAAGGGGGGCGGAAGACTGCAGCGCACCGCGGGGCTGGGAGGGGGACCGCGAACCTGGCGTCCTGCACTCAAGTATCCCTAAATTCTCAACATGGTTTCCTACTGCCAAATATATCACTGCTGCGTGTTACCTGGGAAGAGAGGGAGGGTCTTCTACAGCAATGTGGATTCCGCCCTGGCCCCTATGCAGCTTGCCTGTGTGCAGCCATGGTCCCCCCACCCCTCGCTTCACAGTGGATCGGACGAGTTAGCCTGACCGGGACAAGGACCACGGTGGCTCTCCCGATAAACTTGAGAAAGCAAATTGCCCACGCTCTGGCTGCAACTTTTCAAGAGATTATCCGAGGCAGATTACAGAGACGTGATAGAGCAAATCAATGGGCTATTCCACGTTTAGGCATGCATGCTGGCAGCCATAACCCAAACCCTCCTCTCCCAAAACATAAAAATCTGCTTACCCCGAGCATGCTCCTCAGTGTCTTCCTCACCAGCAACTTCCTGCTGCTGCGACTGGCTAGCCTCCTCCTGGCTTGAGAAGAGCTCCTGGCTGCATGCCTCCTGGGACTCCAGGGTGTCTCCCTCCACGCCAGTAGCCTCACTCTCGGCTTCCTCTACACCCTCCCCCACTTCTCCCTGCTCTGAACTCTCCATCGTGGTCCTCGGATTGGCAGTGGGGTCACACCCAAGTATGGCATCCAGCTCCTTGTAAAAACGGCAGGTTGTGGGGGCAGCTCCTGAGCGGCGATTTCCCTCACGGGCTTTGCAGTAAGCACTCCTCAGCTCTTTTATTTTGACTCTGCACTGCAACGCATCCCGTTCATGGTCCCTTCTCAGCAAGGACTGCGATATCTGCCCATAGGTATCATAATTTCTCCTTCTGGAGCGCAGCTGTGCTTTGCATCTCAAAGAACTATAGTCAGGAAAGAGGTCTTTTGTGCAAAATACTTAAACTATTTTTGATGCATTTTTTTGTGCAGACTAATCTTTCTGAATCACAATACTGAAACACTTAATGGTGTACCCTTGAATGTAAATCAGCTGTCACATTTGTTTTATCTTTTAAGACGGTTACAAACACAGTGAGTGCTGATGGGACAAAATCTGAAGTGTTTACTCTTTAGGATGCATAAATTGCTTACAAATCATACCTTTTAGTTATGTTACTAAGAGTCATGCACAGAGATATGTAATCGTGATTTACATAGAAAGGAACAACCACATTAATCTAGTTATTTAAAACATGTTCTACTAAAGGCAAAGTTTTCATCAACAAAATGGGTTTGCTGCATACCAAGGCTCACTATTTTCAGCTTCTTTAACCTTCTTGGTGCTCTAAAATATAGACAGTTCTGTATTGATTTTAGTGACATCTATATTTTTACTTGCAGAGTGAATAAAAATGATTAACAGAGGAAGTTAATGTTTTTTGACTGACAGAATATGGCCAGAAGTTGAGAGCGCTTCTGTGTCTCCTTTTGTATCTGTTCCCTGAAGCCGTCAATAGCCAGCCAGGTCTTCAGCAACTCAAACATTTATCCCACATCATGGGTCCATAGGTCTTGCTAGATTGTTTTTATTTTATTTTATTTTATTTTTAATACTGCCTCTTTACCTTCCTTTTATTCCTTCCTGAGCACAATAGCCAATCCTAAACAGTCCCAGGCCATATGTTCAAAAGAATGTAATTTTTCCCCCGGAAAGCCCCTCGCAACATCCACACAGAATGTCTTTTCACCTTTGTTTTCAAAATAAGAGGTTGCATAAGCCATGCCTGTCCTTTTACTAAAGAGAAATGATTAAATTAGATTTGAAGTAGGGATTTGTTTCTGGCTGGAGGGAGTGGGGTGGGTAATAGCGTTACTATAGCCTCACATTATGGGTAGTGTGGCTCCATCCACCCAAGAGGGTGCATCAGGAATCATGAAAGATATAAAGGCTCAGATCATCATCTGGTGTGATTTGGCATAGAGATCCATTGATTTCACTGGAACTACACCAGTTTGCATTAGCTAAAGATCTAGCCCACACTCCTGAATCTTCCTAGTGTTACTTGGTGAAGAATTTCCCTCTTTTCCCCCACCCAGCTGGTGGGTGCATGGGATGCAGGGAGAGCAAGAGCATGATTCTGACTGTTCCTCATCTCCTTTCTATTGAGATCTTGGGTGGGGGCGGGGGAAGGAAGTATCTTGATATCCTCAAGATCAGGGATGAAACTCTGGACAGTTCCTACCTGGGTGATGCAACTGGAGGATGGCTCCTTACTCCTTTTGTCTCCTTTCTCCCTTTCACTCCAACAGTAAAGCCATGTAATAAAGGTCACAATCTGTCCCATAATATGCTAGTGGTATCTGCAGTGTGCTACTGGAGCATGGTTCCAATATGTTTTACATAAGCCAGATCTGTTGACACTTTTGTATTAGAAAATGTCTTTCTAACTATGTTTTACAGATGATGATTATCTTTTCTGTATAGTCAAGTCTTTGCTTGAACTGGTAACAATTTCTTTCTTACATTAAAGTATTTGAGGAAACAGTTATATTGGAACAGCTTCTGCCCTTATTACTAATACTGAATAGCACCAATTTTGTTAGGAGTCCAGTTATTTTAAATAGCGTTACTCAGAGACTAAGATTCTGCAGTCTGAATAAAGGCAAATAATTTTTCACTGGAATGTGAACTTTCCAGATAAAAAAACCTTTTTTGGTGGAGTGATGGAAGTGACAATGTAAAGAAGAATAGAGAGAAGGCAAATATACTTTTTCCACTGAATTTCAACCTAGTTGGATAGGATTTCTTATCCTACAGCTACTGTCAGTCGTGTGAGAGATGACTGACTGATGTAATGTACTCTTGTGCATCAGCAGAGTCTTAGCTGAGCGTGCTGAGTCTGCAGTCTATGCACATGAAGACAGCCATGCATTATAGTTGGCCCATGTTCCATTGCTTCCTGTGGATTTTATCAGAGACTGTGACAGCTTAAAACTCCCTGATTTAAATCCACCAGTCCCTCTGGGAAATGTGCAGGTAATAGTGGATGGCTTTGCTGCAATGGGTTTCCCTCACTGTGGTGGGGATAGATAGATGGAACGCAAATCCCTATCTTGGCACCGGACCACCTTGCCAACCAGCACATAAACCACAAGGGGTACTTCTCAATGGTGATGCAAGCACTAGTGGATCACAAGGGACGTTTCACTGACATCAACATGGGATGGCCGGGAAAGGTGCATGATGCTTGCATCTTTAGGAACTCCAGGCTGTTTGAGCAGCTGCAAAAAGGGACTTACTTCCCAGACCAGAAAATTACTGTTGGGGATGTTGAAATGCCGATAGTTATCCTTGGAGACCCAGTCTAACCCTTGATCCCATAGTTCATGAAGCCATACACAGGCAGCTTGGACAGTAGTAAGGAGCAGTTCAACTATAGTCTGATCAAGATCAGAATGGTGGTAGAATGTGTCTTTGGATGTTTAAAAGCTCACTGGCGCTATTTGCTGACTAGGTGTGACGTTGCGGTTCTGGCGGGACCCAACTGAGAGTGCCAATTCAGGACCAATTGCTCAAACAGGGCAGTCACAGCCCAAGGCTGGGGTTTTTCCACCTCTAAGGCAAACCAAACCAGCCAGACAAAAAGGACTTCGGTTTTACCCCACTGGCTAACCACAAGTTACACAAGCAATTTCTTTAGACACACCAGTCTCCCAGTATCACCACCAGTGCCACCCGTCCTGGGATGAATGGTTATGAAAACCAACACCCCAGTAAAAGAAAAAGGTTCTCTTGATCCCAAAGGACCAAGCCCCAGACCCAGGTCAATATACACATCAGATCTTACCCACAAATCATGCCGTTGCCAGTCCTTTAGAATCTAAATCTAAAGGTTTATTCATAAAAGGAAAAAGATAGAGATGAGAGCTAGAATTGGTTAAATGGAATCAATTACATACAGTGATGGCAAGGTTCTTAGTTCAGGCTTGTAGCAGTGATGGAGTAAACTGCAGGTTTAAATCAAGTCTCTGGAGAACATCCCCCGCTGGGATGGGTCATTCAGTCCTTTGTGCAGAGCTTCTCTTTGTAGCAAAGTCCCTCCAGAGGTAAGAAGCAGGATTGAAGACAAAATGGAGATTAGGCCTCCGCCTTATATAGGCTTTTCCAAGTGTAAGAACACTCCTTTGTTCCTGCTGTGGAAAGTTACAGCAAAATGGAGTTTACAGTCACATGGGCCAGTTTCTGCACACCCTGCTGAGTCACAGGGCGTAACTGCCTACTCTCGATGGGACAATTGTGTAGGTGATGGTCCTTAATGGGCCATCAAGCAGGCTAAACGGAGCTGACACCAACTTGTCTGGGATCTTTCCCAGTAACACAGCACAAGTTTGAAATATAGACAGCATACAACCAATATTCATAACTTCAACTACCAAAATGCTACAGACATACAGACAGCATCATCATAACCAGTAATTCATAACTTGGTCTTAGACACCTTATATGACCCCCTTTACCTAGGATTTGGTGCTGCTACAGGACCTTGGTTGCAACCCATGTTCTATATGGTCCCAGTTTATATCAATAACGTCACACTAGGTTAGACCTCAGCACAACCAATATTACAATTGTTATTACTGCTTGCAGTGTGCTCTATAATATCTGTGAGAGTAAGGGAGAGATGTTTATGGCGGGGTTGGAGGTTGAGGCAAATCGCCTGGTGGCCAATTTTGAACAGCCATACACCAGTGCAAGTAGAAGAGCACAGGTAGGCGCACTGCACATCAGAGAGGCTTTGAAAACCAGTTTCATGACTGGCCAGGCTATGGTGTGACAGTTGTATGTTTCTCCTTGATGCAAACCTGCCCCCCTTTGTTGATTTTAATTCCCTGTAAGCCAACCACCCTCTCCCTTTTGATCACAGCTGGCAAAGGAAATAAAGTCACTATTGTTTTGAAACCATGCGTTCATCCTTTATTAATTAAAAAAATAAAATAAAGGAGATAACTAATAAGGTAGCCCAAGTGGGTTTAGGTGGGGAAGGGAGAAGGGAAGGATAAGACCACATTGCTCATTGTAGCAATACTACAAATCAAAACTGTTTGAATGACAGCCTTCTCTTGCTTGGGCCATCCTTTGGAGTGGAGTGGCTGGGTGCCGAGATCCTCCTCCGCCTCGCTCCTCGCATTCTTGGTGAGGAGGATATGGAACTTGGGGAGGTGGGCAGGTGATTGTACAGTGGATGCAGCCGTGGTCTGTGCTCTTGCTGGCTTTTCTGCAACTCCACCAGATGCCTGAGCATGTCTCTTTGCTCCCCCATTAGCCTCAGCATTGCATCCTGCCTCTTTTCATCATGCTCACTTACTGCTTTCCTAGACTCTGCCACAGAATGCCTCCAAGCATTCAGCTGTGCTCTATCAGTGCAGGAGGACTGTATGAGCTCACAAAATGTCAACGTAAGTGCGTTTTTTTTTCTTGTTTTTTTTTGCCTTCTAATCTGAGATAACCTCAGGAACGGCTATGAGAGGGGGAGCATAGAAACATTTGCACCTGTGTGAGGATATAAAGGGAGAGTAAAATTTAAGATGATACATTTCTGAGAACAAAAGGGAGACTCACAGTGAATCAAGCAATTCACAGCAGATAGCACATTTGCTTCAGGTACAAGGTCGCATTTTGCCTTTTATATTGAGCGCCTGCTTGTATGGTGACATATCACACCTGACTGGGCAACAGAATTCGGTTTCCAGGCAGCCACGGTAAGCCAAAGGGTACACAGGTTTGGCTTCTCATGCCTTCATAACTTGAGAATGTTTTCAAACTGCAGTGCCCTCCTTTCCCATAGCAAGCAGTACCGGTTGGGTTTGCCATTTAAAAGGAGGGGCTGCAGTTTTCAGGTGGATGTGCAGCACACACCTGCCCCTGCCCCTCTGCGTGGCTATTTGGGATGATCCCTTCACCCTCCCCCGCCACATGGCTATTCTCAGGGACAATCCCTTTTAGTCAAGCACAAACAGCCCAGCATGAACTGGGTTCTTTCACTGCTCCCTTACAAAAATTCCCCTATTTCAACCAGGTGACCAAAAATGATATCACTCTCCTAAGGTTAATGCAGACAGATATAGACTGAATGTTGCTTGAATGCAACCAAAACCCAGGACCATTCGCTGCAATGCATTGTGCTGCAATGATTCCAGACCACTTGCTACTGGCTTGGCATGGTAAAGTGTCCTACCATGGAGGACAAAATAACGCAACCCTCCCCAGAAACCTTCTGCAAAGGCTTTCAGAGTACTTCCAGGAGTGCTTCTTGGAGATGTCCCTAGAGGATTCCCGCTCCATCTCCAGACATGTTAAGAGACTTTTCCAGTAGCTGTACTGGCCGCGACTGCATCCCAAGTCTTCAGGGCAAATCAAACATTAAACACTATTGCTTTTAAATCCTGTACTGTAGTTACAAATGTACACTCACCAGAGGTGACATATCCACCTTCAGGGTCCGGGATCTCACCTTGGGAGGGTATTGGCCTCAGGATGATGAAAAGGTCCTGGCTGCTGGGGAGAATAGATTTACTGCTTGCCTGCTGCGCATTCTCCTCTTCCTCCCTGTTGCATGAGACTCCCCCCCCGTCATAACATTTTTTCCCAGATTTGGACCTTAGCGTCCAAAATATGGGTGTTAGCATGAAAACCTCCAAGCTTAGTTACCAGTTTGGACCTGGTAAAGCTGCCACCAGCCAGGAATTATACAGTGCCTAGCTCATTGTGGTCTCCCCAAAACCTTCCCTGGGAGACCCCCAGACTTAGATGCCTTGAGTCTTACAACAAAGGGAAAAAAAACCCTCCCCTTGTTTCCTTCTTACTTCCTCCCAGGCTCCCCTCCCTGGACGACCCTATTTGATTCCCTGCTTCCAGTCCTGGAAACACAAGTACCGAGAGAGCTAATCTTTCTCTCTCCCCCCCTTCACCCAGAGGGTATGCAAAGTCAGGCTTAGTAAATCTAACAAAGAGATTTTCCCCCGACTTCTTCCTCCCACCAATTTCCTGGTGAGCTGCAGACTCAATTCCCTGGAGTCCCCACTAAAGAAAAACTCCAACAGGTCTTAAAAAGAAAGCTTTATATAAAAAGAAAGAAAAAAGGACATTAAAAATAGGCTCTGTATCAAGTTGACAATATACAGGGTCAATTGCTCAAAAGAAAAATTAATAAACCGTCTTATCCAAAAAGAATACAATTTAACACTTCCAGCAACTACACACATGTAAATACAAAAGAAAACAATATAAACCTATTGTCTTACTATCCTTGTACTTACAACTTGGAAACAGAAGATTAGAAAGGCAGGAGATAGAAAAATCACTCTCAGAGCTGAGAGGGTCAGACCCAAGATGAAGAACAAAGAACTCACACCCAAAACTTCCCTCCACCCAGATTTGAAAAAGTCTTGTTTCCTGATTGGACCTCTGGTCAGGTGTTTGGTTCCCTATGTTAACCCTTTACAGGTAAAAGAACATTAACCCTTAGCTATCTGTTTATGACACCCCCTTGCAGATGTTCATGGACAGTGGTGGGGTAGTGGTAGGGTCCCACCAAAGAATGTCATGCAGCTGATCATAGATGTGGCATGTATGGGGATCTGACCCAGAGCAACTGTTTGCCTCCTTTGTCTTTTGATAGGCTTGCCTGAGCTCCTTGACTTCCATGCGGCACTGCTGTGTGTCCCTGTTGTAGCCCCTGTCCATCATGCCCTGTGCGATTTTGGCATTTCTTCTTTTTGACTGGTGTTCTACCTGCACAGATTCTTCTCCCCATATGGCAATCAGCTCCAATATCTCCCGTTATCTCTATGCTGGAGCTCGTTTGCAATTCTGGGAGGACTGCATGGTCACCTGTGCTCTGAGCTGACAACTGACCAAACAGGAAATGGAATTCAAAAGTTCCCAGGGCTTTTCCTGTGTACCTGGCTAGTGCATCGGAGTTGAAAGTGCTGTCCAGAGCGGTCACATTGGAGCACTCGGGGATAGCTCTCGGAGGACAATAACGTCAATTAGTGTCCACACTACCCCAAATTCAACCCAGGAAGGTCGATTTTAGTGCTACTCTCCTCACCAGGGAGAAGTACAGAAGTCGATTTTAAGAGCCCTTTAGGTCGACAGAATGGGGTTGCTTGTGTAGACACATTCATTATAAAATCCATCTAATGCAGCTAAATTTGACCTAACCCTGTAGTGTAGACCAGGGCTATGATTCTGTCATCTTCTCACCAGGAAGGGACTAGGTGGAACCATGACACAGACCTCTCACGTGACCACCGTCAGACCTGGCTATCTCCTAAAGGGGTATTGCAGGCTATTTCCTTCTAAATAAATGACATAGTTATTTATGACATCATCAAAGCATGATTAATATATTCTAGCTTTTTATTATGTGATAAAAGCATAGGATTACATTTGAAGCCATATTACTGTTATGTTCAATAAGATTAAATAAAAAGGTCCTAAATCAACCATTTGCTAAAGTATAAGCTTTGTTCTGGTAAATAAATTATGTGAACTGACTAGTGAATTGTTTGGAAATAAGAGAACTCTAAATAACAATTCCTATAGCACTGAAAATATTTAATTTAGTTCCAGAAAGACAGGCATAACATATTGCCTAAATTTCTCCATAGTAAAGTGAAGTAGACCCTCCCTTTTGTCACAAAATTGAAAAGTATTAGGGAAATTCATACAAAGTTTTAGGTTGAATATTATTTATTTTTCACAAAATCAAAGGATCCATGCCCATTTATTATTTAGAACCACATTATGATTTCACTGGAGTATTTGAAAACAGAATCCAGTCCACATTTAACCTTTCCCCCTAGGCCTGAGAAGCATTCAGCCACCAACCCCCTCTGCCCCACTAGAAATGAATATATGCATAAATACACGTTCAACTTTATTTTTACTCCAGTCCCATTGAAGGAGCACTAAATGACACCAACAATGTGATAAACCTTTGGGGAGCCCCTGGGTTGGGATGTTTGAAACATGGTTTACAGTCATCTTTGCCCCCATATTTCTACCCCTCTCTCTTGTGCCATATCCCAGATGCATCATGCATATGTTGGCCACAGTTTGGGGTCTAGAATTGAGGTTAATGCTCAGTTTTTATTCAGTCCCCTGTTCAGGCAAAATTCCATGCAAAGTCATAGGGACTTTTGGATTAATAAAGTCTGAGGGGGAAAAAATGAATGAATAGAGGACTTTAGGATTTGACTTAATATGGGATCTCATACAAGGCACACTGAAATCAGTGGAAAGACTCCCATTGGCTTGAATATGCATTAAATTAGTACTTAACCATTGGAACAATTTACCAAGGATCATGGTGGATTTTCTACTGACAATATTTAAATCAAGATTAGATTTTTTTCTTATAATATATGCTCTGTTAATTATTTTTGGGGAGGTACTATGTCCTGTGTTATTCAGGAGGTCAGACTAGGTCATCAAAAGATGCTTTCTGGCCTTGGAATCTACAAATCAGTCTCATGGTAAATTTAATGGAATATTAATCACGAAGAGATTAATGTAAATCAAAATAAAAGAAAAGAGCTGTACTAATTGCATTTTATCAGTGTCATTAGCTGAAAGTAAATTTCCCTTTTTTGCAATTTATATAGGTGATTATGGAGGCATATTTTTAAAAAGCCATGAAGTTACTATAGAAGTGCACCCATAGGTGTACCTTCTCATACCTCTTATCAAACTTTGAGTAGATTTCTGTGCAAATGGGTTTTCTCATATATATATATATACTAAGAAGGCTAATGCCTTGTTCATCCAGTAACCCTGGGGGCTGTGGAGGAGAGAAGTTTTAATACATCAAAGCTGCTCATTTCTCAGTTCGGGTTTTCAGATAATTTAATGCCTTTGGAAATCACACAGGAGTTCTGACTGTCGATGTGGCATTAAACTGCATTTTAAGTGCCAGCATAAGATGCAACAACATCATTACCTTGAATTAAAGTGCAAGAAGAACATTCTACTGGGAGCATTATGGTATCCTACATGAAGAAAATAATTCATGAGTACTATTCATAAAATTAGCTTTATATTTCTGTTCTAGAATAAATGAGAGAACATTCTAAGGAATGTGTGCTAAATCAGAAGACTGCCCCTCCTAAATCTCAATAACTGTCTAGGGTAATCTTTGACAGCTGGGTGCTATTACAATTCGTACTAACGGTGACAGTGTGGACTATGCTAACTCGGAGCTTATTGCTACTTATCTAGCATGGGCATGAAATGAGGTGACATGGTAATGAGTTGATACAAATGACTTTTATAACTTTTACAGTACTACCCAGCTGAGGCAGGCAATCAGAGGAAAGCTATTGTCTGCCTTTTGTGATCATTTTAATCATTGAATGTGTTCCATTTGATTTAGTACTGATGTTGGTTAAAGTGCTAAAGAAAAAATAGATCCATTTTTCTTTCCCCACCCCGCTCACCCCCACAGATAACAAAATAACACTGTAGTGGTAATAAGATTTTATTCAAATAATAAAATATGGGTTCAGGAGCTATTTAATGTATTTGTTTACCATTTCCATGTTGAAGTTTTGAGACAGGAACCAATCTATTATCCTTTCATGGATTTCTTAAAGGAATAGGCAAACAAATATGAATCTAAGCAAATATGTCACTAACTCATTTACTTCTAATTTCCCTATACTAATCAAATATAATACAAATTAAGGTTACAATTGAAATTCAGTCAATAGATCAATGGTTCAGCTGATCTGGCTTGCCAATTATTACAATGAGTAATTACATCTGTTTATAAGGCTAACACAAGAATTACTTTGATACTTCACAGGAAAGTTAAGGAAGGAATGCCTTTCTTTTAATTTAATCAGTTGGGCTAAAAGTAAGTTAAAAGCAGAAGCTGACACTTGCCATTGTTTTAACAAAGTACTAGCTTGCCAATTGTATTGTTCTGCCTTAAGGTTCTCTGAACATACAAAAGTTGTTAGATTCTATTTATTTAGTTTATTCCCCCTTGCCATATTATTTTTTTCTTGCACTTTTGTACAAATGCAGAAATAATTCTTTAATTGGGAACTTAGCAGCTTTGCAATGACAAGCTTTTTACACACACACACACACACACACACACACACACACACACACACACACACACACACACACACACACACACTTCCCTGCTAATTAAATAACAGATTTGGAGTTCTTTAATATCTATAAGTGAAAACAGTGATGCATAGGTGCTCTAATGGAATGTGGGAGAAATCCATACAAAACCACTCTCACATCATCATCATCATCTTAGGGTAAGTCTACACTTAGAGTAAAGTATAAACACTGCATACCCACTTAGCATGGGTATAAATAGCAGTATAAATGGTGAGGGATTGCTTCAGCAAGTAAAGTATAGTCCCTTGCATGTATACCCTACACAGCTCTCTACAAAAACAAGCAGTGCCTCCCACATCAGCACTGCCAGAGCCTTTCCCTTATTGCTTCCCCTGCTAGAACCCTTCAGTGCTGTATGTAGCTACACGCCACAGATGCAGCCTGCCTTTCACTGCTGCACATAACTACACTTAATCTAGGCACTGCTGCAAGTATAAACAAGGCTTTGCAGTATCTAAATTGTGTGAATGGTCTTGTTTAATGGTCTAAAAAAACGTGGTGGTGTAAATAACTTGAGCTTATTTTGCATGTGTGGAGATAGTTCATCTTTTCTCTCTCTTCAGAGTTGGCTTAGCTGATACTCAGAATTTGTCACTTCTCCTTTTGTGGATGGCCACTCCAAAGGGAGGAGAACTTCGGCTTCACAACTTCAGGTGTGATTAGTTGAGATAGAAATCTTCCCCTTTCCTTCTGCTTGGTTTATCTTTTGTAGGGTTCTGTGTCCCTTAGCTCTACCTCAAGGACCACCTTTGTCCAGTTAGATATTCCAGCATAGTGGCTATAGGTCATCATAGACCAGTAATGTGGTATCTTGATCTGAGATCATAGTAGCAGATTTCAGCCTGAGAAGGCTATTCAGTTGCACAAAACTGCTGGTTACCACAAGATGTCTTTGTATGCAAGAACTCTGAGAGGCCCCTGGGAGAAAAATTTCTCAACAGACTTCCATCTAGTGTCCCATTCTAAATTACCTAAATAATTACCCTTTAATGGATCCATTGTGATAGTAAGCATGACAAGAGAAAAGGAGCCCCAGGGCAGTTGGAGGGAGCCAAGCTTCAGTGAGTGCCTGGCCTTCTCCAGCACCCTTTCAACCAAAGTAGCCTTGCTTATTAATTCTAACCTTCATTTAATGTTTGATCAAGTGAAGTTATCCAGGCACAAACTCAAATCTGCCCCATGTTCCCTACAAAACGTATCTAGATTTAACAAAAGAATATCTACTTTTGCTGTTTGGAAAAAAAGACTTAGTGCTTATTTTAGATATGTTCCATGATCATTTTCTCTTAAAGTGCAGATTTAATTTTAGAAAAAATTGCAGCATTTTTGTTAGCTCTGACCTTATTTATAGCAAATAAACACACAGGTAGTTAAAAAGTACATTTATAACCACTTTATACTGGCACAGTAAAGAGCTGACATGAGTGAGGTAGGATCATATGCTTGATCCTGATGCATTCAAACCAATGGGAAAACTCCCATTGACTTAAATGGATCTAGGGAGAGAGTTGTCCCCGAGATGTTGTCTTCCATCTATGAAAAAAAGTTCCTCTATTTAGTCCTATCAAGAAAACTACAATCAGTCCTTCTGCAGATCTGTACACACAGGCAAGTGCTTCCAATGTTTCTTCCAGCCTTTCTGAACATGAAAATCTACATGAATTTTTGTTCTTAGCATATGTCCACACTGCAATAGAACATTCATGGCTGGCCTTTGTCAGCTGACTCAGATTTCTGGGATTTAGACTGGGGGGCTGTAAAATTGAGGAGTAGATATTCAGGCTTGAGCTGGAGCCTGGGCTGTGGAACCTTATGGGAGCCTGGGCACCTACATTGAAATTGTATACCTCTTCCCCAACCTTCTCCAAGGTGAGTCAACTGACACAGGCCAGCTTGGTGTTTTATTTGCATTCTCTGAAAGCAGATACTGTACATGAAGAGCCTCTATGTTAGTCCACTTTCTGAAAAAGAAATGGGCAGACAAAGAAAGATTTAAGTATTCAAGAAGTCTCCATGAAAGAACAACGTGATGAATTTTCAAATTTAGAGATGTTCACATTTCACTATATGAATTATTCACCCCAGTCTGAATAAATTATTCATTATGTACCAGTGTATTAAATTTATTTTTCTTCTCGTGAAATATCATGAACAGATTGCAATTTCCCCTAAATTTATTATTTGATTATTTTTCTACCTGAGTTTTAGTTTTAACTGTATGAATTAATCCCAAACAGATTTCTGCAAGTATTTGATCCTATTCAAATTGTCGGTTAAGTGTTTAACCAGATAAAATCATATCATCTTTCTTTTCTCAGAGTAGATGAGCATAAAAACACGTTGTGTGAAAACTCTTGGCTGTGAATTCATAATTTGATTTCTGCAACCAAGCATACCTGTAAAACTCAGTACTTCATTATCATCATTTATTGTATTGCAATAGTGCTTTGGGACCCCAGTCATAGACTAGGACCCTCTTCTGCTATGCTCGGTACAAACACAACACAAAAACATAGTTGATGCCCGGAGGAGCTGAAATGCTTGGGATAAGTAAACACAAAAGTGACAAAAATATGACAGAAGTAAATGTGACATATATATTTTTCCTGACTATTGATAGATTTTTAGTTTCCTCTACATTGTAGTGTGATAGCGTATGCATACAGCAGAGTTGCATCCATGAAAGAATTGATTCTATTGCAGTTACTTCAATAAATCCCTAAGAAATTTCATAATTCACATGAAAAGTTGCAATCAAATAGAAGTTTCTTTCTTTCATACAGCTGCAAAAATGTTAGAATACATATTTTAACAAACAACTATTTGCAAACATGAAAATGAAAACTGACTAAAGAAAAGGAAAGCCTTTTTATTAAAAATTTTGCTGGTCTGTGGATGGAAGGGGATTATACCCAGTTGTAAAATCATGCTCTTAGTGTACAGTGAAAAAGAGTATTCCATAATATTTGAATGTTTGAGAATAGCTGCAGACTTTCACAGTTTAATATTTATTAGAAAATGTTATGTTCTAATTATATTAACCTTAAATAAAATGTTATGATGTATTCATCTCCATATCAACAGTTGCTTTAACAGAAACTATGGCCCCAGGGGCAGTTGCATACTGACAGAACTACCAGCAGAGACACAGGACAGAGGCAGCTTGTGCTACCTCTTTTAAGAGATTGGTTCAGCCACAATAAGTTTTGCCCCTGCTGCAGTAGTCCTTATGGGGCTTTTCAGGGTGCAGAAATCCCAAGCCACATCCCTCTCTTCCTGATCCAGTTGAGCCTAAGCACAATGATGTTTGAGCTTTTAGTCCTCAGCAAACTTGTACAGGTGAAATAGGTGCTCACAGGAAACACTTAAGAAACTTGTGTTGCATCAGATAGGCATTCTCTCCAAAAACACTTAGCAGCTAGGAGTCAGAACATGTGAGCGATCAGCATCCCTTTTCTTCTTGTCATAGCATGAAGTAGTTACACAGATATATGCAAACATATTACTATCTGTCCAGCACTGCTGTATCTTCATTCCTATTAGCCCTGTTTCCTTATCCTCCAAGATGTTCTCATCCAACAACAATTTCTCCAGGCAATGTGTCAAGGAAACAACACACGGTTCTTCTGCATATATGTACACCCGTCAGTGCTTCTTGCATTTTTTTCTAGGTTTCCTGTGCATGCTGTCTTTGATTTTATTCTGTAAAATAGCAGCAATCGTCGAGAAGGTTTCTAGAACCTTTTATAAGTATAGGAAATATTTATTAAATATTTCTAAATGTATACCTAAATCAATATATAATTGTAAAATAATATCAATTTAGCTTTCTAATGACCAGTCTGCAGCCACTCCACATATAGGACTCTATTTGAATGTGGGTTTCTTTGCTGAGCAACTGAAAAATCGCTCTACTGTATATTTCTCTAATGAATATGGTTTCTCAAATAATGTGACTAATATTTCATGCCTTTTTTGTATATGCAAAATAGCAATATTTATTCTGTGATTTTGGGACTTTTTTTTAATTGGTGTATTTTGGGTGGTATGCCTACAGATGGCATTACCTGAACTTTTCCCTAGTCTTTTATCTGAGATGCACAGATTTCAAAATATGTGGATGTCAGAGAAGCTCATATTTGAAATGGCTTAATTTTCCACAATATGTAATATTGCATCACTAGATGTCTACTTAAATTAGATTGTGTGTCAGATAGGCAGATGCTGTAAGATGCAGCATACTGGAGCGTGAGAGGGCAGCTAAATACAGCTCTGCATACAACACTTTTCAAAAGGTACAGTTGCAATTTAATTTTATGCATATCCACCATAGGTCATCAACTGACTTCTTTTTAGATATTTGAAAAATTAATAGCATATTAAATTTGTGCAAAACTTAATAGTATGAAAGTATAATCCAGCTGCAAGAAAATTCAAGTTATTTCTTGTGAATTTCTTTGTTAAAGCTTAAATGTAAGTCATTAAGTATACATAGAGATTCTCTCTCTTCAGAAATGTGTATCTCATTTTATAATCTATTTTCTTTGTTTGTTTAGCCTACGGATATATGGTAACTGTTACTAATATGAATATGTATGTCAAATTGCTTAGATGAGATGCTAGTTTCTTCACTCCTTATACTCTCCTGCTCTCACTATCCGTCTTCTTCATATGAACCTGATGCCAGACTCACTTCTTCCATCTTGTTGTTCTAAAAATGAAAACCTTCTTGCTTCATAGCTGGTGGGAATATAGCCAACCATCAAGGTACTGAGAAAAACTGCTCCTTCATGTAAGAAATGAGCAAAGTTGTTATACCTCTTCTCTCCACTTTACCTTAAGAAAGACTTATGAGGAACTGGTGCAGAGTCTTGACCTGCCATATGCTGGTATTATGGATTCCCTCTGCATGCCTCCTCTGAACCGCTCTCTCTCCTTATACCAAACACAGCATGTTTTTTTCTCTGTTTGAGGCCCTTGCAAGTCTCCTATACCTAGAGATGAATGTCATTGCGAAAATTATTTTTGGATCTGATGCTTTGCTTATGGGATTCTCATTTCCTCCTGTAATATTCCATATTTCAGCTCTGCATAGCTCAGAGTTAAGTGTTGTGAGTTTTAGTTAGAAGACAAAGAAAGAGGCTTTTATTGAGAGGAAAAACATTTCAAATTTAAAAATCAAAATAAAATGCACTCCCATGCTTGTAATCATAACTATGAAAACAAGAGGATGATGTGGGAGGATGCAAGAAAATTTGAATGCTTATCTTAACAATAAAAAGAACATCTGAAGAAGTGAGCTGTAGCCCACGAAAGCTTATGCTGAAATAAATTTGTTAGTCTCTAAGGTGCCACAAGTACTCCTGTTCTTTTTGCGGATACAGACTAACACAGCTGCTACTCTGAACCAATACAGACACATAGGAGACCCTGCAAGCCTCTCCCCAACAACAACAACAACTCCTCCCTCAACAGACCACCTCTGGTCTGTTCAAGCAGTGAAAGGTAGGATTTTTCCCAATCCTTCTGACATCCTTAGGTTGCCTCTTACTTTTGAGAGTCCCATTATTTCTTTAATCAAATCTCTCCTACTTCTCTTCCTTATCCCCAATTGAATCTGTGCCACCCAACTTCTCCAGCCACGGTGGCTTCTGTGCTCCTTGTCTCACAGCCATCGTCCATTGCAAAAAGACCACAAGCAATAGTATTTTAGAGAGAGCAGCACCTTGCTTAGCCTCCAAATCTTTTTTTTAATTCACTGCATAAGACCCATTTATTCAGATGGTAAAAGGAATGAATTTCACTGAAAGAGACTAAACATTCACAAAGTAGAATAAAACTGAGAATTAAACCTAAGCTATAATGTGAAATCAAAGCTATGACAAATATGTCAAAGTATATTCCCACACCTTGAAAAATAAAAGGAGAAAATGGACTTTTACAACATAATATTATGTTAAGGGACAACTAATAAAAATAGCAAGATTAAACAGCACTTGAAAAATGTCTGCCGTGCAGTCATAATGAGAGACTTCTTAATAGAAAAGCGATGATTTTCAGAATTTCAATTACACCTACAAAGTTTGCTGTGCTTTTATACTATTATTTTCACTGCTTCAGTTGCTGGGCATTAGACAGTTCATTTACTTACAATGCCTCAACAGCATATTAATCATCATTTTTTGCTAAATTTTGAAAAATGTCATTAGTTACTGCCAACTTGAAGATATTTTTAAAGTTTCAGATTAAAGATATCCCATAACTCGGATTTTTTATTGTATAAGGAGGACAGCCTAGTGGCTTAGCATCCATGTTTGGCATGAAAGACTCAGTTGCAAAAGCACAATTTGATCTCATGTTTCCTGAGCAGTGGTGATCAGATAAAGAGCATATGTGCTTTATTTCATGGTTGAAGATGATTCTAATGGCTAGAGTGACAGGCATTCACTGCATGGTCACCATCTGCTTCCTGATTTATTGTGTAGCAGAGGACATCAGTTTCAGAAGTGGCTGCTGTTATCCAGAAGAGGAGACTTAACATTTATTGACATGGAAAATGGCCAGCAGTAGAGCTGATATAACAGTTTCAGATTTGGCCCTTTTTTTTTTTTCATTTACAAGCTGTCTACAAGTGGGTCATTATATGTAGAAATTAGTTTATTTGTAATTGTTTTACAAATAGTTTTTACAAACATATATATGACCAATTAAATGTTTTCAAACTGTTCCTGGGTCCCCATTCAGTAAAGCACTTAAGTGCATGCTTAACTTCAAATAAGCATATTCCTTAACGAATCCCTATCATTAAATGCTTAAGCATATGCTTAACTTTAAAATCAATAGGAGGTAAGAACATGCCTAAGTGTTTTGCTAAATTGGGGCCCTAAGTGATATTCAGAATTTGCTAATCGAGCTGTGTGAGTAGCCATTTGAGTTACATGGCATGTTTTTTGTTTTCGGTTTGGATAATATAATGCACACACCTTTTGTTCAAATATACTAATTTGTATCCTCAATACCCATAGAAATGAAAGCTGATTCCCAAACATTTGACTAAACAAAACACAGTGGCATGAATGTTCATGAAAAGTAAATAAAAGGGGTATCAGATGAAATCATGATTCAGATTTAGCAAATATCTGCTAAATACTTGTTCCCCTACTGTGCACCCAGCTCTAGACATTACCAAAATTAAAAGCTGATATCCTCCCCATCTTACTTTGTTTGTTGGGTTGAACACGAATGCAAAAAAATACCTACTTGGATGGCCTAGTGTAATGCCAACAAGACAAGCCTGTATCTGAAAAATATGTAGGGGCCTCTCTGTGTTGTTGGGATAAGAATTGTAAATACTAATATTAATATTAAGAGTCAGAGAATGAGAATTATCAAATGCCATCACTGTCCTTTCTTCAACCTATTTTTTTTTAAACAATATTTTTCAATATTTTCTCCTGAGACAAGGAAGATAATCTTACATAGCTCTTTCTTTTTTCATTTTCCTCAGAGGAACTCAGAGACTTGAGTAATAGATAAATATTTTTCCTTTCTTCTTTTACTCCGCATCTGGATGGCAAGTTTTAGGTCATAATAATAACATGAATAAGCACTTAAAGTATTTCAGTTGAAGTACAATTAAATCACCACTTCATTATCATATGAAATTTGGATTTAGTCCTACTAATCGCCTATATTTAGGTTTCTACATATAGCTACAAAACCATATTGTATTATGAAGGCATTAATTGTGACTCCACTGTCAAGTTTATAATAAGATGTGCTTTTAAAAACAAGATTAACATCCCTGTTTCACACTTTACCGAATAACTGTCTCAAGTGTGGTACAACTGATTTTTCTATCTCAATTTTTAGTAAAGCACTTACTGACTTTTGCAAAGGAAACATTTTATATAGATTTAAAAAAAAATTGCATTGTTTCCTTTACATTTCTTCATGTTTCCCAAACTAAACTCTTACAATCCCCACAAAACTCAAAGCCCCCTATCTCCCATCTCCACAAACATTCTGACAATATTTTGGATATAAGTGACTACTGAAAATTTTAAAATGAAAGGCATAAAAAGTTGTTCCTTTTATTCAGGAGGCTATATATATTACATTAAAAAATAGGCCTACACTCATATTAGTTGGTTATCTTCATTTTATGTTTCTGAGACATGAGTGATATAATATATTTTATTGGACGAACTTCTACTGGTGAAAGACAAGATTTCAAGCTACACAGAGCTCTTCTTTAGGTCTGAGAGAGGTACCCAGAGTGTCACAGCGAAGTACAAGAGTACTTGTAGCACCTTAAAGACTAACAAATTTATTTGGGCATAAGCTTTTGTGAGATATAACCCACTTCATTGGATGCAGGGAGTGGAAAATACAGTGAGCAGGTATAAATATACAGCACATGAAAAGATGAGTGATTGAATTGGCCTTGTTAGACTGACCCCCTACTTGGTAGGCAACAAAGTGGATGCAGCCCATTCCCATCAGTTGACAAGAAGGTATGAATATCACAGGGCAAATTATTTTTCGTAGTGACCCAGCCACTCCCAATCTTTATTCAGGCCTAATTTCATGGTGTCAAGTTTGCAAATTAATTCCAGTTCTGCAGTTTCTCGTCAAAGTCTGTTTTCAAAGGTTTTTCTGTTGCAGAATGGTGACCTAAGTCTGTTGTTGAGTCTCCAGGAAGATTGAAGTGCTCTTATACTGGTTTTTGAATGTTACAATCTTAATGTCTGATTTGTGTCCATTTATTCTTTTGCATAGAAACTGTCCAGTCTGGCCAATGTACATGGCAGAGAGGCGTTGCTGGCACATATAACTTTGGTAGATGTGCAGATGAACAAGCCCTTGATGGTGTGGCTGATGTGGTTGGACCATATGATGGTGTCCCTTGAATAGATATGTGGACAGAGTTGGCAACGAAGTTTGTTGCAGGGGTTGGTTCCTGGATTAGTGTTTCTGTTGTGTGGTATGTAGGTGCTGGTGATATTTGCTTCAGGTTTGGGGGCAGTCTGTAATCAAGGACTGGTCTGTCTCCCAAGGTCTGTGAGAGTGAGGGATCATCCTTCAGGATAGGTTGTAGATCCTTGAAGCGCTGCAGAGGTTTTAGTTGGGGGCTATAGGTGATGGCTAGTGGTGTTCTATTACTTTCTTTGTTGGGCCTGTCCTGTAGTAGGTGACTTCTGGTTACCCTTCTGGCTCTGTCAATCTGTAAAAATTAGTTTTTATGGGTTTTACATCTGTTGTTCTGTCATGGAATGGGCTGGGGCTTGGTCTATTGGGAACTTGCTTCTTCTGATTTAAAAAGTCTGGGACAATTCAGCTTGGAAAAGAGATGACTAAGGAGGATATGATAAAAGTCTATAAAATCATGAATGGGGTGGAGAAAGTGAATAAAAAAGCATTATTTACTCCTTCACAGAGCAAAAGAATCAGAAATCAGCCAATGAAATTAATGGGCAGCAGGTTTAAAACAACCAAAGGATGTACTTTGTCACACAATGTACAATATGTAGAACTCATTGCCAGGGATTTTGTGAAGGCCAAAATTCTAACATGGTTCAAAAAATAATTGGATGAGTTCATGGACAATAGGTCCATCAATGGATATTAGCCAAGATGGTCAGGGACTCAACCCCATGATCTAGGTGCCCTAGCCTCTGACTGCCAGAAGCTGGGAGTGGATGACAGGGATGGATCACCTGATGATTGCTGTTCTGTTCATTCACTCTGAAGCAACAGGCATTGGCCAGTGTTGGAAGACAGGATACTGGGCTAGATGGACAATTTGTCTGACCCAGTGTGGCCATTCTGATGCTCTTATGATGAACTTGGCAAGGTTGGGAGGTTGTCTGAAGAGGGGGGGTTGGGAAAGATTTCTTTCAGGGTGTGGTTCCCATTGAGTATGTGTTGTGATTGTTTGACGATACTCCATATGGAGTATACTGGTTGATGACAGTAGGTGATAATTAGGGGTGTGTGCTCATAGGGTATGTATGAGTTTTTTCCCCTGTATTGAATCAGGTTCTTTCAAAATATTTAGGTGTCTCATTCCATGATGCAATCTACTTCTCTGGTGGAATTTCCTTGTTTGGCAAAGACGGATATAAGCGCCTTTAGGTGTTTTTCCCAGACTTGGAGCATATTGTGTGATATCTGAGTGCCTGGATTCTAGATAACAGATTTCTAGGTGAGTTTTATGTTTCTATCAGTTTACCTACCTGACTCAGCAGCCCTGCTCACAACTCAGGGCTTGTAAAGGGGATGTGGCAGTGACCAAGTATGTAGGGAAAAATATGTATGGCTTGGGGAGCATGGCTTGGGGAGCATAAAACAGGGGAGAGGAGGAAGAATTGTGAGCTGGGGAGCAAACAGGAGTAGTGGGGCTTGGGCTATATGGGCCTGCAGTGGAGAAATGAGGAAAGGGGAGAAGGAAGCACAGTTCCTCTCTGATGAGCCACAGATAACTTCTCATAGTGCAATTGGTCTCCCCTCTGTTCTTCCGCTCCAGCCCCTTCTAATGTAAGCCTCATTTCTCCTTTTCCCTAAAAAGCATAGCCTAAATTCCTCTGGGCCCCTCTATATTCATTCACTGTGCTCCCTTACAATCAGACAAGGATCTGGCACCAACATTCATAGCTGACAGTATATTCATTGTCATAATTACTGTGATTTAAAAACCCTAATTTTAAATCTGACACCAGCCTGTTATGATTTTGTAGTGGTGATGGATCAGACAAGGTCTGAATCAAGTGTTTGAAAAGAAAAAAAAAAGGGTTAAAATGTTGTTGTTTTTTAAATCTGATCCTGCTAGTCTAGCTTTGTTTCACTTTTACAATGTCTTCTCCCCTGTTCCTCAGAGACCCAATAACTTGGTCAAGCCTTTCTACTCTTTATTACAGTTACTTCTGGTCAGAGATAGGAGCAGTACCAGGTGACAATGATGACCAATTACACAGTGGTAATAAGGAATAGCAAGTAAATGCAGTATCCACAATCCATGAACAACCCATATATAAATTCAAACAATCGTCTATAACAATTTAATAAGTTGTACAGTTTTAATAACAAATTAATGATGATAAAAATAGGTAGCAATTATTGAATAAATTTACTTGTGTTACCTGAAGATATTTAAATGGACAAACAAAAAGCTAGAGATGGTAAATGACAATTATAATCCCTGTTTTCACTGAGCATATTTAGGAGCAGTTGTCCTAGACAGTCTACACATCAGAGAAATATTGTCTTCTCAATAGCACTTTTTTTTAACCCATTGCTGCATTTCATACACAACATCCTAATCTTCGATGATATTTATAAATAAAATGACATAAACTCTCCAATTGTATCAAACTATTTTTTAAGAGATCTAATGAGAGACTTATTGTGACCTTCTTTTTAGAGTGCTAAAAGATGAAACTTCCTCTAAGGAAGTGATTTTTTAAATCAAATATTTAGAAGACAAAGAATATCTAACTCAATTACAAACTAATGTTGTAGTTTTATTTTCAGTCAGATTTCTACCACCCAGAGCATTTAAGGGTATTTGCAGATCCTTAGAGTTGTATGTCTAATTAGCCTAGTTAAATTAAATATAACTCTCTGTGGGATGATAGATTGTCAATATTGAAAAGATAATCTAATAATCAGACTTTCTCCTAGAAGGACTTTCCCCAAAGCAACTTCTTTTACTCTTGTTAGCCTGTGCCTTTGGGGTTTGGGAACTGAAAGTGATTAGGGTTGATGAACCCTAATAATGAAAGAATGCCAGAGGTATGAATTTTTCATTAAATAAAATATGTATCTCAGATGGATTATACTCATGCAGTTGCCCACATTATCAACAGGTAACAAAGATTAAAAGAAAACGTTACAGCTATTTTAGCTGGTTTGGGAAAAAAATGTGAATTAAAGGACATCCTTTTATAAGAAGTAATTTAAGAAAGCTGTGGACGTTGTCAGTATGTTTGTAGTATTGATTTTACTCAGTCAAGACATAAAAACAAGAGGGGCTTGGGGAAGTACTAGTCAGAAGATACAAAATAAAGTGTAACTGTTTTCCTTATTCTAATGAAGTTTCTTGTTCAATGTTTGAAGAAAGTGACATTTTCTGTAGGTCTGCACTATTACATGACACTTGCTAGGTCTCATCATTGCAGGAGGAGCTGACTTATTCAACCAGGCAAACAAAGCTTATGGTCACTTTAGTTTGGAGATTCAAGATAATGTAATGTATTTGGCCTGAAATGGTTCATCCAGCACTAGTGACAACTGTAGTCTAGATTCTGCTTTGCTAAACTGTGTGTTTCATGTGACCATGAAGTTTATTTCACAAACTGCCTAATAATGTAATCCTACACTACTTGAAAAAGTTGTTACCCTCCTTAGGTTTTCACATTGCTACTATCTCACAATCAAAATTCTGGCCTGCCTGCATGCCTTTCTTACCTGTAGTGACATTTTCTGATATTAATTTCCAGTCTTCTAATTTTGCTTTGTAAAGTTACAATGTATTTTGTATGATTACTTTATAATGTAAAAACTAATGCTTTGAACATTCACAATGTTGCAGGCAAAAGTTATAATGATATAACTACGGATGGCATGAATCAGGATGAGAAAATGTTGTAATTTTCCAATTGTGTCAAAATAACTTCTATGAGAGAAGATTTAAGATTACGTATATCAGATAATCAGGTGCTTATGACAATGGAAGACTTCAGAAATTGAAATTGGAACCCACCTAAATACAGCTTGACTTTGCCCTTGTGTAGGGAATATGGCACTGATAGTTTCAAATAGTCTTTGAGCTAGTGCATGTGGTCCTTTATCTCTGTCAATAGAGGCTTGTGTTTTAACCAAGGACCCCTGGATCTCAAATCCGCAAAGATAATCCAACAAAGGCAACTGTTACAAATAATAGCCTCTGTAGGTGTTGATGGAGACTTTCCTTGACCTTAATTATGGATCTGCCACTGCCTCACTGTGGCTCACTTATTTCATCTCTAGTCATTAGATCATGAATATGATACTCTAGTTCAGTTATCTGTTGAGGCTGAACTCTGGAGATCTGGATCCAAAAGTGTGAGTCTCATGGAAGCCTTGTAGCCCAACACCTTGTAGCCTAATTCATCTGACTGAGTTGTAATGATCCAAAAGTATGAGTCTCATGGAAGCCTACATTACAACTCAGTCAGATGAATTGGGCTACGAGGTGTTACCCTGCATCCACACTAGATGAAAAGTCAGGGTTAAGCTGATATGCTTTAGCTCCCTGCCACACTCTCCATTGTGCTGATGGAAAGAAGGCAGAAGAGAGAGACATTTGTCACAATGTTGGGGTTTTTTGTTTGTTTTTTTGTTTTTTCATCTGTTTAAAGAAATAAAGCAAGGGAGAGAATTATGCAGGTTTGTCTTAACCCTATAATTCCCTAATTAACAGCCTCCCCTGAGTCACTGTATTAAGCATCAACAATACTTTACACACATTAACAACTGTCCTTGTCATTTACTTCAGACCCCACTTGTATAAGAAAGTGCTCTGTGTGCCCCATGAGAGCATTCACCCATGACTCCCAATGAGTTTAGTGGTCCCCAAATGCCAGTTATGAACCTTTTCTCCTCAAAGCCTTTTCTCCCTCCTCTGGCAGACTGACAAAAATCATTAGGTTCATGTCAAGGCTGAATACCCACTTTGTCACTTTGAGTACAGAAGGTGGGGGCCCGCAAGGATTTAAAAAATTAATATTTGCCATTTCTGGCTTGTATTAAACTCCCAAGGTCACAGCTTTTCTCTGATCTTGGCTTGGTAAACACTGCCATTACCTAAATGCAAAAAAAAATCCCTTCGACCCAGGAAGGAGCACTTGGGAATTCCTCCCTGTGTGGTACCCTCAAGCCTTTTCACACTCCTTCCCCAGGGAAGAGTTGAGAAAGAAAACAAAGGAAATTTGCTGTTCCTACCAGCTAATCAAACATTCACTAACCTCTTAGGACACCAAAAATCCAATCCTGTTCTTTAAAAAAGGTAAATTTTATTAAAAACAAAAAGGAAAAAAATACATCTGGAACTTAGGCTTTTGCTAGATTTTAAAAGTGCAATTCCAAAAATTAAGCACCCAAAATAGGTTTCTTGGGGGTTAACTTAAAGGTACAAGCAAAGGAAAGCATCTGGGATTAACAAAGAGGAGTCCACAAGCCTTAAAAAATGAACAGAAATAAACCTAATGGCATTTTCCTAAACATTCCTAATTTACTTACATATTTGGGTTGTTAAAAGTAGTTCTAGATATGATCTGATTGTTTTCCTATCTGGTTCAAATTTTACACCACATTCCTGCTGCCCATCTCTTCATCCCAGAGAGAACTACCCCCAAAGGGAAAGTTTTTCCCAATTTTAAAAAGTTCAAGCTTTCACATTGGCTCTTTTGGTCAGGCGCCCACTTTTTTTTCTTTACCTGGGGGACTTTTTAACCCTTTACAGGTAAAGCAAGTAGCGAACAGCTACCAAGAGGGATTTTTCAGCTAACTGGCTGGCTGGATGTCCATCAAAGGGAACTATCTTTCTTCACACACACCCCCCTTCATTTATCACAGCTCACATGATGTGCCAGCAATCCAGGGGAAGGATGCCAGGGGAAGATATGTTGTATGGATAATTGTTAAATTTAATCCACACAAACTGCTGTGTCTTAAAGAAATTCATGGATCTATAAACACTTCAGACATTTGGCATACATTTTCAGAGCCATTGTCACACACTGAGAGGGCTGGAGGTGGAGAGTTCTTCATGCTGGCAGAGATAGGAGTCTCAAAGAGAAGGGGGAGCACAATAGGCAGACTGCCTGGTGGAGTGTAGGTATGCATCATGCTGTTACAGCTGCTCTTGGATGTATGCAGTGTTACAGAAGTGGGTCAGAGGCTGTGGTGTGTTTCAGGAAGTGAATGACAAACTCAGACTCCTTCACAGATGTTCCCTCTAACTGACAGGTTATGTTAGCATTGCTAAATATGGTATGTTGCTCTTGATATAGTTACTTTCTAATAACCTCTACAAAAATTGTGTGTAGTGAAAAAACTTCCTAAGCCCTTTTTCAGCCCCACAGCTTCCTACAGAAGGATTGACACAGTCAGCAGAAGTTGCTCTCTCTGATGCCTGAAGCAGCTTCATTTTGTCCCCCTCCGCCCTTAAGCATAATTTCAGCAATGTTAATGCAGAATAGCTTTCCAAATGAATGCATTGTCTGACTGTCAGCTGTACTGATCTATTGCTGCAGGATATGTGCTGAATTTGTTGACCCTTTATGGAGGATGTAATGGGGTGTTTCCCCCATGCTGGCCCTGAAAGGGTTAATGCAGATTGTGAAGGAAGTTAATTAACCTGACAGGTCAGGCTGAGGGGAATCAGGTGGCTAAGCAATCCCTTTATTGAGTGAGAGGCCCAGCAGAGGAGGAATGAGCTGGTCAGTCACTCCCTGGAAGAAGAGAGGAGTGTTTGGAGGCTGCAAATACATGTAGCCTGTGGTTGCTCCCTGGGAGGAAGGTATGGTGAAGTTGGCAAGCCAGGGTCCCAGAAGGTAAGGAAAGGGCTCAGGGGAAAGCAATAAGGTTTAAAAGAGAATAGACCTTGGCTACTGACTAGAGGGTCCTTGAGCTGGAACCCAGGAAGGCTCAGGTTCCCTGCCAGCTGCTGAGGAACTGGCTCTGTGAGGCAGTGAATGGGAAGGCTGCCTAGTATGGCAGAAGAAAGACTTTGATACCTCAAAAGGAGAAAATGTGTACAGTGACCTGGCCAGAGGGCTGAGTCATGAAAAGGCAGCAGCAGCTCATGGAGCAAAAACGGGGCTGCACAGATGCAGGGAGATGGAAAGGGGCATCAACCTTGCAAGATATTCCCCAGAGTAAACAAGGAGACAGCACCATCCTAATGGTGAGTGAGGCATCCATCTCAGAGGGACATTAAGGTTTTCTGAGAGACTGAATCAGAGGAATTTGGGCTATATGTTACCTTTTGACATGTGTAGGAGATGGCAGAGAATGCCTTAATGGCTACTGGAGCATGGTATCACCAGCTCTGTGAAGTTTGAAAGTAATTTTATTATTTTTATGCTTTCAGGAATTTGGGAGTGTGTGGTGAATCCTGATTTAAAAATTACATTTAATGAAAGTTTAGGTTTATCTGTGTGAATATATGAGACATATTAGGATAGTTCTTGTTAAAAGTAGAAAAGGCAGTTATGCAACAGCAATTAAGGTCACCCAAATATGATAAAATACAGATAATATTGCATCAGTATAATTTGCTTTTTTGCAGCTAGACTCATTAAAAAGTCTTTGTAAAAATGAAATTATTTTGTCACCCACTTTTAGAGATGATTGAAATATGTAAATGCTTGCATGAGCTGCTTCTTATTAGTAAAATAAATATGGCAAGGAATGTTGTTGTTATAACGTTTATGGGAAAGCACAGTGTTATTGTACTAATGAGAACACCTCCAATATTTTATGAAGGGTATAGTGAAATTTGTTTACTTTCCTTTTATCTTGCTATATAACAGTGCATGAACAAGGGCACATAATTAAATTAAAAGGTAATAGACTTTAAAACAAATAAAACAGACTCTACATAGACTAAAAACATCACTAGATTATTTAAAAAACTATTCATTTTTTAGCTCTGAAGACATTAGTTATCTGTATTGTCATAGCATTGAAAGGCCCAGTCAAGACTGGCGCTCATTGTTCCAGACACTGTAGAAACACAGAAATAATAGAGAGCATACTGTGTTGAAGAAGATATAATTTCAGTTCTGTACAGCAAAGGAAACATCTAGTGTATCTGTCTTTTCTCTTACTGTCCTACTTACCTTCAACTGAAATTCCCTTAATAGGTTTTTGAAATACATTGATCCAATATATGTTCTCACAATGAGCTCCTGTATTTTTCATTTAAATTAAAAACTGCAAAATGTTGGCTTTTCACTTAATTAGTTTTAATAAGTTTCTCCATAAATGAACTGATGTGAAATCTAAAGGTTTATCTTGGTCCCTTATGCTTAAGTCAAATTCTGTAATGACTTACACAGAAATTTAAGTCAAACTCTTGGTACAAGAGGATCTGCCTAACAGTCTGACTTGCACTGCTAATGCCTGGTCCACCCTAAAATTTAGGTTAACCTAGCTATGGTGCTAACGGGTGTGAAATATCCACGCCACTGTGTGATGTAGCTATGCCTACCAAGCCTCTGGTGTAGACACAGCTAGGTCTATGGAAGAATATTCCGTTGATTAATTAATTACTGTTGTATGGGGAGATGGTGTTCCTATAGCGATGAGGGTGATGTGGGGTGAAATTCTTCCATCACTGTAGGCTGCGACGCACTATGGGGTTATGCTGGTATAGCTAAGGTGCCATAGATATGCCACTATAGTCTCAGTAGTGTAGACGTGCCCTGAGGCATTCTATATGGGTCAAGTTCTCCATTGAATTACATTGGTACAATTATTTGAAGTTGGTATTGCTTTGACAACAATATGTATATAAAAGGGCAAAAGCTAGACATTAGCAGGAAAACATAATTTAGCTGTCCAAAAGGAGGTACAAATTCAACTAACCTATTTTGCTGTTGGGCAAGTAGGTCAAAACTAGGAAGATGTGGGGAAATAAGGATAACTAAAGAGTTCCATACAAATCCACTTAAAAATTTGACTGAACAACAGTGGATGTTCTTGTCAAAACCCACAGAGTTCTCCACCCTTCATTATATATACACAGGAGTGCCATGGTCAGCATTCACCCTTGGTTTCTGGGGCAGCATGGTCCTAGTCTGAGTATTGATGCAAAGCCCAAAAGGGGTGGGATAAAGATGGCTTGTCCAATCCAGCTTCTCCCATTTCATCCCTAATTTTGGAGACTAGCTAAAAGCTAGTGCAAATTAGAATAGCAATACTCCAGTCATGCCTCCACCACTGGTTATACCTCCAGACATCAGTATCTTCAAGGGGGATGGTACACAGGTGGCATACACTGCTGTGCACGGTGTAGAGGTTCACTTACAGTGAGGGAATTGTTAGTTGCCTAGGCACATTTGAGCCACTGGTCCATAGAGGCCACAAAAGGGCTGCATCAGATTTGGAATACTTAAACAATGCTTTGTTGTATGGCTAGATTTTATATAGTGTAAATTTTATTTGCTATGTAAACCTTCACAAATATTCATTTAAATTACACCCTTTATCAAGCAGTTATTTCCTTTCAAAATTGACTATATTAGACTGGCAGCCACTCAATATTTTAAGGAGTTAGGCAGCTGAGCATCCTCTTATACAATTCAAGATGTCTGAAAAATAGACTTAGTAGTTTTCCATTTCAAAATATGAACATATTCTGTTTTTCATGATAGTAATCAAACAGGAATTAACATAAATACACCTAGGGTGATAGTATGAGTGAAGGATACCTTATAATAAACAACCCAATCCATAGCACACAAATTTGACAGACTAGTTAGCTTATTAAAAGATAACAGTACAAACAAATGGTTGAAATACTGTATGCATAAAATGATTAGCATATTGCAAAAACATAATACAAACAATATGCTCAATAGTTCAGCAAACAGCCAGTTTAATTGGCATTGAAGCATATCCAATAAGATTAACATATTTCAGATTATCCTTTTCCTATATGTTAAAGAATGAACATAATTTCTCTAAGAATATGAACATAAATTTACTGTATTTTTAAAGACCAGTAGCCTGCAGTTCTGACTTCTGTCATTGATACTAGTGGTCTCAGGTAAAGGCTATTTGGACTTATTGCATTGACACTCATTGACGTACCATTATACCTTGACATAATTTACATCAGTTCCATGGCTTCCTGCATACTCATGCTCCATCACAGACCACTAAATCATCTTCTTGGGGATACTTCCTCATGTTCCCTTTCCACACCACCAGAGTCCCAAATCCCATCAACTACTGCTACCCATATTCCACTCAGTCTTTCATCTGTATGTTTTCTATGCCCCACAGCCCCCTCTCTCTTCTGTCCATCATAACACCCATTGCTGCCTTTCCAACATACATAGTCCCCTATATTATGCTACACTTAAATTATTTATTTATCCAAGAGCTACATGGAAATATGGACACAATCAAATTAATACTGAGGCTGAAGCAAATACTCCAGTTTATAAAGTAATACTGCCAACAGTGAGCTACTTAAAGCAGGAAATAGTTACAATTATTTAAAGGAACAATTCAACAAGTACTCCTGATACATTAATAATTTTGGTCTAAACACAACAAATCATCCCTTGGAACTTTTATCAGATGGCTTCGGGATAGAGTATCTGGCTTCTTTTGTAGTAGATGTTAAGCAACTCAACAAGTTGCTGAGTTGAGATTTTTCCAGATTCTCACAATATTTTTCATTTTGCGTTGTTCTGAGTTGTATACAGAGATTATTAGGAAGCCAATGGATTGATTAATGAAGCAGAATGACATGGATTCAACAAGAGGTGAGGAGGGTGATTCTTATTTGCTTCACTCTGGATGCACTGGAGAAGGCAGGTGAGGAGGGAATTGGGAATGCTGGAGAGGAGGAGGTTGCAATAGACAGGGCATGAAGAAAACATTTTCCCAAAGGAATTAAGAGGGAATTATTTAGATTTTAGGCCTGGTCTACACTACAATTTTAAGTCGAATTTAGCAGTGTTACCTCGATTTAAGCCTGGACCCATCCACATGACGAAGCCCCCCCCTTTTTTTTTATTTTTTTTATTTTTTTTTTTTTACTTAAATCCGTTTACAGAGCCCTTTCTTTACTCCACCTCCAACAAGGGGATTAGCGCCAAAATCGGCCTTGCTGGGGCAAATTTGGGGTAGTGTGGATGCAATTCAATGTTATTGGCCTCCAGCAGCTATCCCAGAGTGCTCCATTCTGACCGCTCTGGACAGCGCTCTCAACTCAGATGCACTGGCCAGATAGACAGGAAAAGGGCCGCAAACTTTTGGATTTCATTTCCTGTTTGGCCAGTGTGGCGAGCTGATCAGCACAGGTGACCATGCAGAGCTCATCAACATGATGTGCACATAGCCGGGTCAATTTCTTTTTTTGATCCACTCCATCTATCTTTTACATCTTAGGCTGGCAGCAGACAATGCAGTACGACTTCTAGCCATCATTGTTGTACCAATATAACAAAAACCAGCAGAATCTTATTAAGAGAGATAAGGCAAAGATGCCACATTTATTGTAAAACTAATAATAAGGCAAAAGATAAAAGCAAACAATGTTGTTTTATTACTTATTCCTATCACTACTTATTCCTTATATACACACACATATATATATATATATATATATATCTCAAAATATTAATTCACACAATCATTCATTCAGGTTCTGTATAGGTGTTATAGTTACCAGCCTAGAAGTTGCTCATACCAAGTTACTGGCCAGGCATGTTGGTCATGAGGATGGAGCCGAGTCTGTGCACCTGATGCTCCTGGAGGTTGGCAGCAGAACCAGGTACTCAATGTCTTCAGTTTTTAGAGTCCATTTTTATAGGAATCAATTCCTATGTTAGTCTATGGGAACCGTTTCATCCTGCTGTTGTTAGCTCAATTAGCAGATGGCACATTCCTGGTGGCTCCACACTGTCTAAAGTGGCACATTCCTTCTGGGTGTTTGGGGTGGATCCAAGTTTACCCTCCGGGGTTGTCTGGTGGTCCACTTGACACATTCTTTGGCCGATGGATCTTTTCCAGGCTGGCACCTCCCTAACCATTCACTTACATCAAACATTTATCAACATACATTCCATATCTTAACCATATTTTAATTTACTGTCTCCACCACTTTTGGTGTGTGTGTGTTAATTCCTATGAGATTCCTGGTCCTGTAATCACAGAGGGTGGGAGTCTGTTTGTTTACATTGTATCAATTACAGCTTAAGGCTAGCATAGTGTTTACTTCAAGAACAAAGTCAATTAACTTGTTTGTAAGTTTTACATAGTAATAGAGTGTCTTTCACAGGACAGATACAATGAATGTTTTCTGCAGACAGGAGCTTACAAGTTTTAACAGAACTAAAAGATTTTTGTACTTGGTGAAACTAGGGGGAGTCACTGTCACTTGAGGGAATCACTGTTAGCACCTTCTTTAATATCCCTACATAATCTCCCTTTTGACACTACGATATTTATATAATTGTTAGTGTCACTTTCTTTTTAACCTGTTTAAGAGAAGGTACTGTGAGGCAACATGCGTTTGTGATTTCAATTTAGCGTACATTATTTTTATCTGAAAACACATGCCACACATACCAATTATACAAATACAATTTAATATCAAGACTACTATTGAGGGCTGTAGCATTACTGATAGGATGTCAGTGGTAGTCGGGGACAATTCAGAGAATATATCATACCAGTGGTAGGTTGTAATTTGTTTCTCTGCAGTGGCAATTCGTAACAGGTCCCTAGGTCAATCGAGAAGTCGGCCAGCTCAGCTGTTAGTGATAGCTGGGACTTTTTTGGCCATGGTAAATATTAAGTGTGATTTTTTTCATAAAAACAGTACTAGCATTGCATTTACATTCATCTGCTGGGGGGCTACTAACACCCTGCCCCTTGATTTATGATCATTACAATAGTTGTTGTCATGGTAGGGCACAGGTGATCTGTTTCAAACAAACCAAACAATTATAACCAGGTGAATGTAACTAAAACTATTACAATTGACTAAACACCAGATATAACCTAAACACAAATTTAAACAATTATAGTTTATAAAAATTGGGAATACAATAAAACCATAACCATTACAATAATTGGGTACATTGACAAATAAGATGAGGCCCAAGTTTGATGCTGCAATAGCCATGAAACAATAAAAGTTACTGAGGTCAGGACCTCTTTAAGCACACACAACAAATAAGATTTTATAGGAGGACCACGGTTGTCATGCAAGGTTAAGCTGATTTGGACTTAAACTAACATTTAGTTGCTAAAATGTTGCAGAATTCCCTATTTTTAACAGTTGTACTTAAGAGGTTTTTGAGGACCTGAGAGACTGGGGCCCTGCAATTCTGGGCCAAGGTCTTACAGGTTATGGGGGCCCAAGAACTACCCTTTAGGGCGTGGAGAAGTAGAACCAGAGTGCACAGAGAAAAGTGTGGAATTAACAATACAAGCAAATGTAACTAGCAATACAAATGTATTAATAAAACCTAAAAAAAGTAAGCCTGATGCACTGGAGACCAAAGTCTTTTGGACACAAGTGGTGATTGATAAGTTGGATGGACATGGGGGAAGTAGAGAGAGGAAAAGACATTTGCTCTGTCTAGTGTAGTATTTTTTTTTTCTGGATCCAGTGCTAGAACAGGACACCACTAGAGACAGATACAGAACATGCAACACAGACTTTGTCACGACACTATAACCATGGTATTTTATAACTCTTCAGCTGGTACCAGCTCTCCTAATGTTCTGGTTTTAGAGCCTGAAAGATAGAAGCTTAGAAATAAATTAGCACAGTGCTTCCACATGGCAGTGCTTAGTCTCTGCCACAGTATGTTTGGTACTTGGAACTGCACAAATGCTAATTAAGTGGTGCAAAAATGTTTTTTTCATTTTAAAATTCCCAGCCACTTTGCCATGGCCTGGAGGTCTGAGGTAGACGCAGGCACTGTTGTTACTGTTGCACTGGCATTCTGGCCCTGGGAGGAGGAATCTACCCAAATATCCCCCTTTCCAATCTCCAGAGCAGTCCCAAAAGTCTGCCCCTTCTAGGGTCTCAAATGTTTTTTTTCTTCTGATGTTACTGCTGCTGTTAGATTTGAGAGTGCTGTTTTAACTCTCTGTACCCAACCTTAAGGGCAGCTAACTGGGTTTGGGTAGTACATACATTTTCATTTCCCTGCTTTTGCAGCAGAGGCTTGTAAATTTTGGTGCAGTTTTTTATTTTTGCATTTAGCCAATTGAAGGAATATCTCATTACAGGTTTTCCACAGAAGCCAAACTGCAGATTCTTCCTTTTTCATTGGAGTTGAGGGTTTATATATTAATAAGTACCTAGCCAATTTGTTTGTTTGTTTGTTTGTTTTAAGGATATCTTTAGACAATGGGTTTAACATTTTTCCCAACAGTTGTGAACAACAACCAACCACAACAAAACCAAATTGATAAATATTAAGCACTATAATCCCTAATTCCTAAAAGAGCAGTTTACAATGGTTTTTTCACATATTTTCTTCCCACGTTTCCCGAGGGTCCCAAGTCTCTCTTTCCCAATGTGCTATTACTTTCCAATTTTCTACCCCTTTTTCCAATTTGGATAGTTTTTCTTTTAGAGATATTTTCTCTTCTCCTCTTTACAGGCTGCTAGGCGGAGATAGCTGTCATTACAAGCCTCCCACAGCAGCCAGATTCTGCAGCGTCTCTTTTTGCTGCATTTGGGGGTTTATATATGAGGATATATTGGGCCAATCTATCCTCTAGATCCAAAATAGAGCAAGCAACTGCGAGGGCTTGTTCAGTCCAAGGACTGAATCCATATTTCTGAAGGATTTGTTTAAAGGGTGTTTATTTCTTTTACAAAAGGTGAGGTTGGAGCTCCTTCAAACTCCATTCCTCCCTTTAAGACTGTTCTCCCTTGTCTTTTTCTTAACATTTTTAATGTGTATAGTTTCCTTTGTCACCCCGAACCCTTGCAGCTAGTGACACAGCCTAAATTATCATATCCTGCTACCCCTGGTCTCGTTCAGCGAGCAGTTTTACCTTGCCCTATAGGCTCTTGTTACCCCTGATTTCTCAATGAACACTTTGGATATGATTAATTGTAGCTTAAAGTTGCTATGAGCTCTTTTATGAAGCCTCTACCCTCCAGAGGTCAGTAGGCTTTGGTTAATCAAAAATAGAACCCGCTCTCTATAGAGCCAGCTGCATGCACACCAATGTTTACAATACCTGAGGCTTCTTTACAAATAATCCCCTTTTTGCAATTCTCCACCAAAATGTTATACCAATATAATAAAAACCAGCAGGATCTTATTAAGAGGGATAAGGCAAAGATGCCACATTTATTGAAAATATAATAATAAGGCAAAAGATAAAAGCAAACAATGTTGTTTTACTACTTATTCCTATCACTACTTATTCCTCACACACACACACACACACACACACATATATAAATATAGATATAGATAGATATATACATTCACACAGTCATTCATTCAGGTTCTGTATAGGTGTTATAGTTACCAGCCTAGAAGTTGCTCATGCCAAGTTACTGGCCAGGCATGTTGGTCATGAGGATGGAGCCGAGTCTGTGCACCTGATGCTCCTGGAGGTTAGCAGCAGAACCAGGTACTCAATGTCTTCAGTTTTTAGAGTCCATTTTTATAGGAATCAATTCCTATGTTAATCTATGGGAACCGTTTCATCCTGCTGTTGTTGGCTCAATTAGCAGATGGCACATTCCTGATGGCTCCGCTCTGTCTAAAGAGCACATTCCTTTTGGGTGTTTGGGGTGGATCCCAGTTTACCCTCGGGGGGTTGTCTGGTGGTCCACTTGACACATTCTTTGGCCGATGGATCTTTTCCAGGCTGGCACCTCCCTAACCATTCACTTACATCAAACATTTATCAACATACATTCCATATCTTAACTATATTTTAATTTACTGTTTCCACCACTTTTGGTGTGTGTGTTAATTCCTATGAGATTCCCGGCCCTGTAATCGCAGAGAGTGGGAGTCTTTGTTTACATTGTATCAATTACAGCTTAAGGCTAGCATAGTGTTTACTTCAAGAACAAAGTCAATTAACTTGTTTGTAAGTTTTACATAGTAATAGAGTGTCTTTCACAGGACAGATACAATGAATGTTTTCTGCAGACAGGAGCTTACAAGTTTTAACAGAACTAAAAGATTTTTGTACTTGGTGAAACTAGGGGGGGGGGTCACTGTCACTTGAGGGAATCACTGTTAGTACCTTCTTTAATATCCTTACATCATCATCTCCTGGGTATTCAGCAGAAGATGGGAATAACCTGTCTGAGTCACTCCCATGTCCGTTCAAGTGCCCCTGACTGACCTCACTGAGTTCAGCTAAAACAACACCCAGGAGTACGAGGACGATAGCTACCAATTGTAATGCACCATCTGCTGCCAAAAGACAATGAGCTGCTGATGTGTCGCAGTGCAGTCCCACGTCTGCCAGCACTCAGGATACGTACATTGACGGTGAGCTGAGCGGGCTCCATGCTTGCCATGGTATGGCATCTGCTCAGGTAACCCATGAAAAAAGGTGCAAAACGATTGTCTGTTATTGCTTTCATGGAGGGAGGGAGAGGGCGTCCTGATGACATGTACCCAGAACCACCCGTTAAACTGTTTTTGCCCCATCAGGCATTGGGATCTCAACCCAGAATTCCAATGGGCGGCGGAGACTGCGGGAACTGTAGGATAACTACCCACAGTGCAACACTCTGGAAGTCGACGCTAGCCTCAATACTATGGATGCAGTCTGCCGACTTAGAGCATTTTCAGTGGGGACACACACAAGTGACTGTATAAAAATGATTTCTAAAGAAATGACTTCTATAAATTCAACCTTATTTCATAGTGTAGAGATACCCTTAGTTATTTTTTCAAAGGAAAACATGAAGACAAGCACTAGGAATTAAAATTGGCTGGATCTGATTATATGCCCATTTGGGGTCCTTCCAGTAATAGTTTAGTTATTTCAAAAGTGTGTTTACTTTGTTCTTGCGCTACCTGATATTATATGACAGTTTGAAAATAAAGAATTGGACATCAGCAGACATGTGTGATGGTTAAACAGCATAACGGTTACTTAGTCAGCATGATACTAGCATTCAATAGTCTAGTGTTATATTAGCTCTGCCATATAAACTACAGTGCTGTGAACTGCTCTTGACAAACAAAAGATCTTTGGTCCTACCTATTCGTTCCAATTATATTTAATTAACTTTTGGATATATTGATGACAACAATCCTTGTTGGGGAGTGCTACAGCAGTTGGCATGCATTCTGTGTTGACTGCCAACTAAGTCAAAAATTATACTTGGTTAATTGAACAATGTTCCTTGCAATGACAGTTAATAGGACTCTGGTTTCTGGCTCCAAGTATGTTACTGTCACTGGTACAGTATTCTTGGTGATCAGCCATAGTATAATACACATCTCATTCCAGGTTAGGATGTTCAAAACATGCATTATATGTCATCCTCAAATAGGACTTGCATGCAGTTTTAAAATTATATTTTTATTAATACAATGATGCTAGTACAACTATAAGGTTGTACGTTAAAGATCATAAATAGTCAGGAAATATGAAGGTTCCAACAGTAATGTGAACTCATCCATATAATGTGTTTTAAATGTATAGCATAACTTTTATATAATATAAAGAATAACATTTTAAGTAGAAATAGCTCCAAATTAAAGCCCATGAAATCTGGATCCAAATTTTGGATGTTGGGTCTACTAAATTACAAAATTAAATAGAAAATCAGGAATTACTGTAATATTGACATGTATGGAACTTTTGCGTTTCTTAAAAATGTAATTATAATGTTGCATTAAAAAATTAAGCTTGCACTTTTTTTGCTTTTTGTGATGTTTAAAGATTTGAAGCCATTATATTTATTTTGCCAGATAGCTTTTTATTTATGGTGAGTGTGTGTTTGATTTTGGTTTACAGAAACAAGATTGTATTTATCTATCTCCATTTGTTTTTAGATTAGAATTTCAGGTCTCATCTCCCATGTACTTCTATATCAACTTAAGACTCTAGCGAATATAGTTGATCAATAGGGCTTCTTGTTAAGGTGTCTACCACCACTGGAGAGTTTCCTAGTCTATATTAATAGGTTTAGCCTCTATAGTTACTGGAGACCTAATGAAATAACACATGAGGCTTCAAGAGAGCAACTGAGAGGAGAAGGTTTCAGACTGTCTAAATGCTTTGGGGTTTTGTTTAGTTTGGGTAACACTTTATTTATTTGTAGTACCTGATAGTCATCTGGGGAAAAATACATCTTGTTAAAGATGTAAGAGCCTCTGAGTACCCCAGGAGGTGTTCCAGCAAAACCAGGGGAGACCAGACTTTTCACTTCTGATATTTCTAAAGTAATAGGTATATCTCCAATTTATTATTTTATTTTATCTCCTAGAACTGGAAATGTCCTTGAAAGTTCATTGAATCCAACCCTCTGGCTTCACGATCAGGACCAAGTGCTGATTTTTGCCCCAGATCCTTAAGTGGCCCCCTCAAGGACTGAACTTATAACTCTGGGTTTAGCAAGCAAATGCTCAAACCACTGAGCTATCCCTCCCCCCACAACCAAACCCATGACAAAACAACCCTAAAAAAAAGTAAATAATTATTTTGGGCTTTCTATATATAGGAAAAAGAAGGGGGGAGGACAAAAAAAAAGGCTCTGACAATATTTTAAGTCCTTTGCAAGTCAGTTATCAAAAAATTTGGGCATTTAATATTCTTTAAACAGCCAATGAAAAAGAAAAAAATGAGCCATTGCCCATGCTCACTAATGTTGCTTTGGTAGGGCCTGCCTAAAATTTTTTTCCAGAACTGTCTTGCAATGGAAACTTGTTTTGCAACAGGTTTTTGACAAAACATCCCTCCTCCCCCACAAACACACAAACAAAGTGTCTGAAGGTTACATAGAATGGAGATGAGAATGAGGGGTGTGTGATTGAGCGTCAGTGTAGTCCAGTTATACATTCAAGACTTAATCAGGTGGGTGCCATTGGCCTCTGAACAGGCTCATAAGGGTCGTGAGAGGGATGCCCAGTAGCACTGGAACACTTTTTCTTAATAGTGGGGATGCTGAAAGCCAGCTCCCTTACCCCCGTGCAGGGGCCAGGAGCAGAGCCGTGTCTCTGGGAGGAGGGGACCTGGACATGTGTAAGGGGGCCAAGGCTGGGGACAGCAACCGGAACCCCTCCTGTGGAGCCCCACATGAAACTTGAGGGTACTGCATCACCCACCCCCACATCTATGGGGAAGTCTCCTTGCACCCACACCCTATGCACACTTGTACTGTGCCAGTCTGTTCCTAAGATGATGTATGTAACTAGGAAACTTGGATACATTTTCCTTTGTGTACTCCATGTTTACATTTCTAGGAAACTCGGAGTTTTGAGTTTGGAAGCCATTTTATTTCAGTGTCAATCCAGCCAATAACAGAGTAAATACAGAGTGCTCTCTGATGGAAAGTTTACCTTTCTTTCCTTCTTGCTGTTTTTCCTAAACTAAACTTGTTTAGAGTGAAAGGATGTTTTCCTTTTGGTGTGCAGAAACATAAGGATTTGGGGAGACAATATATTAAAAGGGATTTCAATAGTTAATGTAAAACATATTAAATAAGTTGGTATTGCGAAGTCATTTTAAGACAACCTGACAGTAATAGAGGCAATGTTTTTAGCTCCTCAACATAAAATACAAAACTTTTTTTCTGCTTCTGTCTTGCTTGTTTTTTCTTCAACCACCCTCCCTCCATTTTGTTTCTAATTATATAATGATCACCTGAATGAATGTAAAAGCCACTCAAGACAATGTGCTAAGGTACTTCAAACACCAGGGGGAAAAGGAGCTCAGTTAAGGAATCTAAGATGCAGCAGAGCAGGTCATACACCAAAAGAGCATTTCCATTATAGTATACTTGCAGCACGTAATCCAATTTTTGGAGATGGTTTAGGAGAAACTAAACTTTGAATAACTTTTGATCAAAACAATGGGTTCCTGGTCCATAAAGCAGTCTCTGAGAGCACTGTGGTAATACAAATAATAAATACTACTAATGTTCTGATATTTCTGGCTCAACTAGTAGTTCCCTGTCCTCCCCCCCCCCAAAAAATCTGTAAGAGCCTATTTTCATGTTTCTAGACCAATTTTAAAAGGGCTAAATAGTTCAGGTATATATAAGAATGCAAACCTCACTAATATCAATGTGAAAGACCAAACAGCCTTAGAATAAATTCATGCAATTCCCAGGCAACTGAATGGAGCCTAAGCCAGTTTGCTCCAGGGCTGATTTGATGCAAACACAATGGTTAAACTAGGTGAGCATGCAAATAGGCAGCAGTCACTACCCACCCATCACCCATACTCTCCTATCTGAGCTATTTAATTGGTTCCAGTGTGGGGTCACAAGGCTCCTTAACATATAACCCAGGATAGGCTCTCCTCAACTTAGCTCTCATGACTCAGCTCTCAGTACCTTCCCTGCCCTGTGAGGGAGACAGTGGGGACCTCGGCCTGCAAAGGGCCACAAGGTCTGACCTGATCTTAGGAGGCGAAGGCCCACCACCTAATCCCAGGTCTTTTATCTCTGGGAACTCTTCATTTTAGCCTTTTTAAAGCACAATGGAATCTGGCTCCAAGTTGTAATAAATTAACTCCACCCAAGTATCTCAGTGAAGTACTAAGTGCATTCCCCCTTTACCCACTGTGGGTTGAAGATGCTCCAAGGAAGGCAAAAAGCTCCCTAATTCTCTGCTAATCAGGGGCAGCTCCAGGCACCAGCACACCAAGCGCATGCCTGAGGCAGCAAGCCATAGGGGGCGGCCTGCCGGTCGCCATGAGGATGGCAATCAGGCTGCCTTTGGCGGTGTTTCTGCGGGAGGTCCGCCAGCCCTGCGGCTTTGGCGGCGATTCGGTAGCAGGTACACCAAAGGCGCAGGACCAGTGGACCTCCCGCAGGCATGCTGCCAAAAGCTGTCTGACTGCTGTGCTTGGGGCAGCAAAATACATATAGCTGCCCCTGCTGCTAATTGACCCATAGGGAAAAACAATCCTTCCTGACCCCCAAACAGGTGATCCAATAGACCAACAGCATCTGTCATGCTGGGTTCCCATTTCTACTGTAGGTTGGAGCTGCTGGAATGGAACTGGAAGAGGTGCTGCATGGCCCCCAATCTAGGTTAAATTTTGAGAGTTGGAGAATGCTAACCAATCAGCACCCTTCTCCCCAGCTGGTCATTGGGTGCCAGAGACCCCAGAGAAGTGGAGAAAGAGCTTTCTGGTGTCCCTCAGTGAGCATCTTCTCCCTCACTGCTGGGACTCTCTCCTTCACCACCAGCCCCATCAAGTTCCTCCCCCGCCCCTCACTGGGGCATTTTGGCCTGATGTCTCCATCTAGTCTTTGCTGGTTTGGGAAAGTTTTGAATACTTGTCTACGCATACACATTTATTTATTTATTTATTTATACATTTTCTTGCAGAATTATGCTTTTCTACCCTAAGTATAAGGAATAAAGCCTATTTTGCTATTTTTTCCTTTCTAATTCACCCAGTAGAACAGTTTACTGTATTAATTATTCATTGCTGGGAAATCAAGCATGATTTTGAAGCTTAACAAGAAAGTTTAAGAAAAATGAAATGTTAACTAACTTGTGAGCAGAAGGTTCAAGCCATATCATATCAGACTTTGTACAGTAAATTAACTCTCAAAACGTAAAACTTCTTCAGATGGAAAGGGCAATGATGAATTGTTTTAAGCAAGCATATCCAACCAGATTCTTCTAATAAAAAGTTCTGTCCCGTGAATGTTCAACAGTCTGCTGATCTCAGTTAAGCAGAAAGATTGCAGAATTTTAAATGCACTGGCCAGATGATTGAGTCTCTTATTTCCAGCATACATGCATGATGTAAATAACTCTATTAGCATTCCCATATACTACAGCTTCTGTATTCCACAAAGCCATTCTTCAAGGGTGTGGAGAAAAACTAAGAATCACATTAATGCAAGTGCATAGAGAGCAGCAAAAAAATAGTTCCAGTAAGGGGAGAGGAGACCTTTAGTTATAGTACAGCAAATACATATGAAAACTATTTGGCTACAATAATGATGTGAAGATGACTTGTTTTGCTAATACACAATCATTCTGCTGACAATATGAAAAGATTACAAAATCGAAAATAATGGAACTTCTTTAAAGTGGTACACACTTTTGGTGGCATTTAACAAATAACTTAAAGATGCTTTTTATATATGAAAGTGAAAATTATATTTTTGATGGAAACAAATGAAGTTTGCTGAAATAAAATGAAACCTGCTCAGATTTAGTGGGTTTCAAATACCCTAAAGCAATTCTTAACATTTATGTTGACATTTGGAATAGGCTTAGAGTTTTGCAAACCACGTAATAGTGACCTGTAAAGATATTGTACTAGTGGATTTTCAATTAATTACAATGTTCTGAATGTGAATTTTTATGAACAGCACTCTGCGTCTAAAAGTAAAGCCTGCTTACCCTTCTGTGATCTTAACTTGTAAAAATAAGGATTTGCCCTCAGTGTGGCTTGATCTGTTTGGTCAAATTAAAAACTTTTCAGGAGCACATACAATTGTGGGGCTAGATCATTATCAAAAAGAGCTAAAGTTCAGGTTCTCAGCAGCCTTCCCAAAAAGGCAATATTAAGACTTAAATTGCCTTCTGCTTATTTTCTCCAGAACGTTCAATTAAGGAAATATCAAAAGAAACGGCATGTTCATGAACAGAATTTTAAAACTAGTTTTGTTGGAGATCAATACTGCATTGAAGAAAAATGGTTAAAATAGCAAATAAAATAATACACATCCAGATCACGCCTGTGGGGGGAGTGAAGGGGGGAATCCTATGTTAGGCTGGAAAAGATCAGCATAATCTGGGATTAGGTGGTGGGCCTTCGCCTCCTAAGATCAGCATAACTGAAAGAATGGGGCAATTTGGGAGGAACTGAGAGCCTAAAATTAATTGTCCCTCCCAACTTCAAGGAAGCCTTGTCCAATAGATAGTGACTCGGCTGGTGTGGTGTTGCTGTTTGAGGAGGGTAGAGGATAGTTTATTGCTGTCTATGGCATCCTCCTCCTCAACTTTACAGGGATTTTGTAGTGCAAGCTAAAAATGTGCCCCTCAGCATTATCTTACGCTGAATCCCCTCTGCAGTGTGAAACCCCCACCTACAGCATATGTGTGAGGAATCTAGAGAATGAGAGAGAGCTGTTCTTTAATGGACAAATGAGAGAGCTAACTTTCAGAGTCTCCTGGTTCATCTATACATTTTTCTCACAGTAGGGATGACTGGGCACATAATGTGGGATATGTGTGTACTGTCTAAATTTAATTACTGTAATTATTTTTGGCCAGATCCTAATACTTTTACTCACAATGAGCAGTACCTTATTCAACATGTAGTGCCACTGAAGTCAGTGGAGCTGCTAGGGGAGTGTGGTGCTATTCAGTGTGAGAAAAGGGTTATCACAATCGAGCCTTTAGGTAAAAACATTTTAATCTTACAGGATTTAAATTGAAGGCAAACTCTTTCATAGTTATATTGTCACCATCCTCGTGGAATGTACACTACTTTCTATTAAATATCATAAATCTTGCTACCTATAAATAATAAAAAACCAATAATTAGCCGGAATATAGCATGCTTCATCTGAGGTACTGAAACATTAATTGATTATGCTTCATATCATGTCTGTGTGGTAAGTGTATATCCCACCCTTTAAATATGATGCAACCTTTCCTTTAATATTCTGCTCACAGATAGTTTTCAGTAAAACAAAACCATTCATATGGAAAAAGGAAAGGAAAATGGTTGTCTTGGATACTACAGTAAATAACAAACAGTATAAACTGTTTTTAAAGGCAACCATGTTGACAGTTAATGATGAAGAGAAGGTCACATTCCAATAGCCTCCTTTTTCCTCTTCAATCCATTTAGTTATTTTGCTGTGCTATTTTCCAAATAGGGAAAAATTATTCTGCTATTTAAACATCCATTAAGAATCAACAGCATGCAGATATGTAAATTAATCAATGTCCTTGGTGATCTGGAAATTCTTTGAGTATTTTAGTTTTAATATGAAACAGGAAGGTATGCACATTATTGAAATGAAAAATGCCAATACAATATCTTTAAAAGATTGACGTTATTACAATAATATTCATAATTTGACATCTGTGGCACTTTGAATAACAATGAATGGAATTTGAGTAGAAACAAAAATAATCTTTTATGAAATACTGAAAATTCAGAAAGTAGTAGACCAGAAAATTTAAACAGCTCTGTAGCATCGCATTTATTTCAGTTCTTTGGCCAAATTCTGCACTGATTTACACCTAGTTCAATTTAATTGAAGTTGATGCAGAATTGGATCTAGTAAAGATAAGGCAGGCACAAAGTTCTGACTCGCTTCTCTGTTTTTAATCATCTCTAGAGGCTCAGGCTCAAACTCAAAACCTTAAAATACAATTGATTAAAAACATGCTAAATTTAATCCTGTTTTGAGGTCAAGGACATACATTCAGAGAGGAATTTATGGCTGTGTGGATCCCACTGTAGGTGTTCAAGTGCCTCATGCATGCAAGATCATAATCTCTGAATAGCGTTGTCCTTTGAGCTGCCCTAGTGCTTTGCATGTATCAGTCCCCGATCTGAAAGTTTAAAGGGCAGAGTTGTAAAAGTGAGAAGGAACATGAATTATTTACACCTTGTATCGATTTGCTTCATGTAGTTAATGAATTAGAGTTAATTCTCTTCTATTTTCCTCTCATTTATTGTATTTTTGCAAATAAATAAATAGAATAATTTCCTTGGTGCTTTGCACCACTACCTTTGCATAAAATAGGGTATTCAAAGTTCTCTGGTTTCAAACTATGCTTCTCTTGTGGTGGACTCATTCTAGTCCTTATAGACTGCCATAGTCCTGTTTTTTTGTTTGTTTGTTTGTTTTAAGGCTATGTCTACATTTTGAGCTGCAGTAGTAAATTCCAGCTTGTGGAGCCACCGACATGCTAGCTCTGACCGAGCTATTATGCTATAAATAGAGAATAGCTGCCACAGTGCAAGTGGTAGAAGAAGCTATCCACCCAAGTTCATACCTAGTGTCTCAGATGAAATTGTTCTTGAGGTGGCTAGCCCCTCATGCCACTTGTGCTGCTGTGACTAAACTTCTCTTTTTAGCTGTGTCCTCAAACGGGAAATTACATCTTCACCTTTTAAATGAAGACATAACCTTTGTCTTGGTGAAAGTCATGCACCTGACCGCTGCTCAGTATACCAGTCCTTTTCAATCAAGACAAGAAAATCCGAGGACACTCAGCTGAATTTATACCTCCTCAAACAATCAGTGAGAAGTTCTTTAGATCCTAAGGAATGAGGATTGTCCTTCAAGATGAGAGCAGTCTCTTCTAAATCCTAATCAGCCAATGTCCCTGCTATGAAAGACCCAAGATTGGTACTGGCAAAACATAGCACTATCAGGAAAGTCTTTGGTGGGAACAGATCCTATTTCAGTACTGCTGCCACCTGCTGGTTATCACTTGGTTTGCCCGAGTCTGGATTTGATAACCTTTGGGACATGCTGGAAGACTTGATCTTTCTCAAGCCTTTCCCAGGGTGTGTTGCTGAGAGAATTATAGGGTAGAATTCATTTTGGTGAGAAGATTTTGAAGATATCCACCTTTAATCAGGAAGAAGCAAATGAATTGTTAGTTAAATATTTGTACTGTTCAGCATATTTAATATCTGATGTATCCAGTCCCACTACACTATATTTGATAATTCTGCAGAGACTGATGTTTTGCTTTTTCATGGGAACTGCATTAGGAAATGGTGTAATGTTCATAAAACTCCCAATAACGAGAGATATGGGAAACCAATTATCAGACTCAAAAGATAAGGCAGTAATACCTACCATGAAAATGAAGCCTTTTATGTTTAAAAATGACTTAATAAAAACACCTGAAAACTTATGCACACCTGGAGAGTGGGAAACCTGATTTTTACATATAAATATGTACATATTGATTAGTTTTGAACATTGGTCCTCAAATGCTATCTAAATTTTGCAGCTATTGCTGAGTAAAAAGGAGGAAAAGAATGACGAAAATGTAGGCCCTTCCCAAAATAAGATGGTCTCAACTGTTTTTCTAGAGGAAAATCAACTGGTACTTTGGAAGATGCTGAAGGACACTTTTACCTTTCTCATTTCAAATTCTGGAACTCTTATTTTGGTATAGTGAGTGTGTTTTCCTGATATGGATGACTTTTAGAATATAATTGAATATTTAACTTGTAGCGTATTCATAGGATGATTTATTATTGCTAGCTAGGAATAATACGTAATATATTACATCAAGATTAGATTTCTCCAACTTGGTCCTTTATAACCAAACTTGTATTACAGTCGAAGTACTTTTAACATTTTTATTGTTAATCAAGGGTTGGCAAGATTCCATATTATGTAGCTCTTCCTTGCTTCAAAAATACAATATCCTGAAGTACAGATTGGGAGGGGGAATCTGAGATTAAAAATATTTCTAATAAAAAAGTTGGGCTGGATTGGGAGTAAAGCTTTGGTAATCAGACACCATTTTGGGGGGGGGGATTCAATGACTTGGGAAAGCAATATTTGTGCATAAAGTGGCACTTTATTTTATTGAAAATTATTCCATAAGAAGGAGAGTAAAGGGAGGGGGGTACTACGGGGGAAAAACACATCTGCCAATGTCCCTATTCATACAATGTCAAAGCTGTATGCACAAGTTTTTTACATAAACTGACTACAAATGTGCAAAATTAATGCCAAATGTGCATGCATCTTTGCAACAAATTCTTTGCCTAGCACCAAGCCCAAATGTGTGCACAAGGGTAAGGTAGCAGGAATCCTCCTCCACTTGCCATAGAACAGCTCCAGAGGCACTTTGTGTTTAAGTAGAAGTGACAATAGGGAGGAAGGAAGACGTTCATAGCACAGGATCTTCCAGTATCTGCTCCTTCACAAAGGTCACTTATCCTTTGCTCCCTCCAACCACCAGTGCACTGCTGTACTGCTCTCCTTGGCACCTTCCCCCCACACAGCCTGTATAATCATACTTGTTACACTACCAACGGACCCTCCATGGCAGTGGGATCAGAGATAATTTCCTGTGACTCATCTGACCAATCACAAATAACCAGTACAGGTCAAAGGTTGAATACACACAACTATTCACACAAAAATAGCAGAGTTAAATATTCACAGAATCAACCTGATAGCTTTCTTTGACAGGGTAACAAGCCTTGTGGATGGGGGTAGGGGAGTGGTAGATGTGGTATATCTTGATTTTAATAAGTCTTTTGATACTGTCCTGCCTTCTCATAAACAAACTACGGAAATGCAGCCTAGATGGAGCTACTATAAGGTGGGTGCATAACTGGTTAGAAAATCATTCCCAGAGTAATTATCAGTGTTTCACACTCATTCTGGAAGGGCATAATGAGTGGTGTCCCGCAGGGATGATACCAAACTGGGAGGTTTTGCAATTGCTTTGGAGGATAGGATTAAAATTAAAAATGATCTGGAGAAATGGTCTGAAGTAAATAAGATGAAATTCAATAAGGACAAATGCAAAATTCTCCACTTAGGAAGGAACAATCAGTTGCACACATACAAAATGGGAAATGATGCCTAGGAAGGAATACTGCAGAAAGGGATCTGGCGGTCTTAGGGGATCACAAGCTAAATGAGAGTCAATAGTGTAACACTGTTGCAAAAAAAGCAAACCTCATTCTGGGATGTATTAGCAGTATTGTAAGACATGAGAAGTCCACTCTACTCCGCACTGATTAGGCCTCAACTGGAGAATTGTGTCCAGTTTCAGGACACAATTGTGCTATGTTTCAGGAAAGATGTGCACAAATTGGAGAAAGTCCAGAGAAGAGCAACAAAAATGATTAAAGGTCTAGGAAACATGACCTATGAGGGAAGATAGAAAAAAAATTGTTTATTTAGTTTGTAAAAGACAAGACTGAGAGGGGCCATGATAACAGTTTTCAAGTACATAAAAGGTTGTTACAAGGTGAAGAGAGAAAAAATATTGTTCTTAACCTTGAGGATAGGACAAGAAGCAATGGGCTTAATTTGCAGCAAGGGCGATTTAGGTTGGACATTAGGAAAAACTTCCTAACTGTTAGAGTGGTTAAATACTGAAATAAATTGCCTAGGGAGATTGTGGAAACTCCATCATTGGGGATTTTTAAGAGCATGTTGGACAAACACTCGTTAAGGATGGTCTAGATAATACTCAGTCCTACCTTGAGTGCAGGGGACTGGACTAGATAACCACTTGAGATCCCTTCCAGTTCTATGATTCTGTGAAAAGACAGGAAATCACAGTTCATTTTGGAATATCCCAGAACAATCTTCAATTAATTTGTTACAAATTTCTTGCTTAGTTATAATGGCTAACAAAACACTTCGACAATGTTGATCTGTTTCCTAGACTAGGACAAAGAATTGAAAGTAGCATTGTGCCTGAATACCATTTGTTTTAAACTTGGATAATATTTATAAAGAAGAATTAACGTTTTTTTTGTTGTTTGCTTAGAATGCCTCCAAATGACTAGTATTATAAAACAGGCACAAGTACAGTTTCTTTAGATTATGATGATGATAATGCCTTCCTGGCAGTGATTGCTTATGGTTTTTGAGGCTCTAACTGGGTGATTTCAAAATGATACCTAATGCAATTAAAACCACATTGAAGACATGTGAGTCAGTTTGTTCAGGGTGCAAGATTAGAACTGCTAAATCATAATTTAAAAAGCTGGTTTTAGATAGGATGATACATTATTCATTTTTACCACTGCTTAAGAAACATGAGGAATAGGTGCTGCTGTATGCACTAGGTAAAAAGCAAATCACAGCTGTCACCAAGCTCAAGCTTGCCACAAAGCTGTAAATCTCTTGTCACACAAAGATAGATGGAGAGTAGATTATCTGCATTTTTTAAAATCAATATGATTATGATGATGATGATATTAATCGGCTCTTACTAACTCCTATAAAAATATTAAGAAGTTTATGACCTTAACTCCACAATCTGCAATGTCTCCTGTGAGGTCCCATTATCAGACATGAAAAAGTTAGTTATAACAATATTGCTATAATTGCTAATGAAATTAGTCTTTTAAGTTGAGATGAAACTGCAGGTATTATACACCCTATTATCAGGCTGTAGCTGTTACAGCTAATATACAGGTGTCATAAACAGATAGCTAAGGGTTAATGTTCTTTTACCTGTAAAGGGTTAACACAGGGAACCAAACACCTGACCAGAGGACCAATCAGGAAATAAGACTTTTTGAAATCTGGGTGGAGGGAAGTTTTGGGTGTGAGTTCTTTGTTCTTTGTCTTGGTTTGGTGACCCTCTCGGCTCTGAGAGTGATTTTTCTATCTCCAGGCTTTCTATGCTTCTGTTTCCAAGTTGTAAGTACAAGGATAGTAAGACAATAGGTTTATATTGTTTTTTTTGTATTTACATGTGTGTAGTTGCTGGAATGTGTTAAATTGTATTCTTTTTGGATAAGGCTGTTTATTCATTTTTTTTCCTTTAAGCAATTGACCCTGTATATTGTCACCTTAATACAGAGACTATTTTTAATGTCTTTTTCTTTCTTTTTTATATAAAGCTTTCTTTTTAAGACCTGTTGGAGTTTTTCTTTAGTGGGGACTCCAGGGAATTGAGTCTGCAGCTCACCAGGGGATTGGTGCGAGGAAGAAGTCAGGGGGAAAAATCTCTTTGTGTTAGATTTACTAAGCCTGACTTTGCATACCTTCTGTGTGAAGGGGGAGAGAGGTTAGATCTCTCGGTGCTTGTGTTTCAAGGACTTGAAGCAGGGAGGGTGGAATCCCTTTGTTTAGATTCACGGAGTTTGCTTCTGTATATCTCTCCAGGAACCCAGGGAAGGAATACCTGGAGGGGAGGAGGGAGAAGGGAAATGGTTTATTCTCCTTTGTTGTGAGACTCAAGGAATCTGAGTCTCGGGGTCCCCCGGAGAAGGTTTTGGGGAGACCACAGTGAGCTAGGCACTGTATAATTCCTGGCTGGTGGCAGCAATTACCAGGTCCAAACTGGTAACCAAGCTTGGAGGTTTTCATGCTAACACCCATATTTTGGACGCTAAGGTCCAGATTTGGGAAGAAATGTTATGACAACAGGATATTTAAGAAAACCTCCACAATCAATAGAATGTTTTCTGCTTCATTGAATCATGTACATTTTGGAGTGACATAAAATGTTATTTCTTATTTATGGTGTTATGCAGTGGAATGGATCCTAAACTTTTCACTGTAAGTGTATATTTTATTTTCTCACTTGCAAGGGCAGAACATTGCTTTGTATATTCCTCTTGAAATGTTCAATGGAAACTTAAAAAGTTCAAAGTGATTAAAGATCCACAGGTCCACAGTGTGACTAGAAAGATGTCTTTGGCAAAAGAGTTAATTTAGAAAATTATGAATGGTCCTGACTGAATCTCCTAAAAGTTTATAGATTATAATGGAAACATTTGCTGCAACAAGAAAGCTCCACCTCTGGAGTAAAACTGGTAGCCATAATGTGACTTTCCATTGCATCTTCTGAGATGAGAAAATTTGTTTGCATTTTTTTCAAGTGTAAAATTACAAGCTATAAATTGCAAGTGAATTTAATGAATATCATGCTAGAGCTGTGCCATCTAATTGTGTTTTATATCATGTGCCCACAAGGCAGTGTTCCTGAAACACCACTGAATAGTCATGCTTAAACTTTTGTACAGAAAAAAATACATAGTGATTGAATATACTCAAGCAGGGGAAAACAGTATACTCACCAATGACGTGCAGATGGGCCATTGGCTGGGTTACCTTCTTGAACTAGGAAATCAGTAACCTACCTTGGTAGATTTATAAACATAATAACTATACCTATTTCCTAACAGAGTAGTTCATTTTTTTTTGAGAGGAGGAGGGGGGTATCCTACTGCTTCTCAAAATATATGCTGCTTCTGAGGTGTTTTGTTTAACTTGCTGAATTTTTCTTTTATGTTAATTACTAGAGTACCAATTCAGCAGTGCACAAAAACTTGTGTTTCACTTTAGGCATGTACTTAAATGCTTTGTCAAACTGGGGTGTGTCATAAACAGATGGTTAAGGGTTAATGTCTCTTTTACCTGTAAAGGGTTAAGAAGCTCAGTAACCTGGCTGACACCTGACCAGAGGACCAATGGGGGGACAAGATACTTTCAAATCTTGGTGGAGGGAAGTCTTTGTGTTTGTTTGTTAGTTTTTGTTCGTTGTTCGCTCTTGGGGCTAAGAGGGACCAGACGTACACCCAGGTTTTCCCAATCTTTCTGAATCAGTCTTTCATGTTTCAAAATTGTAAATAATAGCCAGGCAAGGCGGATTAGTCTTATGTTTGTTTTCTTAACTTGTAAATGTGTCTTTTTGCTGGAAGAATTTTTACCTCTGTTTGCTGTAACTTTGAATCTAAGGCTGAGGGGAGGGGTCCCTCTAGTCTATATGAATCTGAGTACCCTGTAAAACATTTTCCATCCTGATTTTACAGAGTTAACTTTTACTTTTTTTCTTTCTTTAATTAAAAGCTTTCTTTTTAAGAGCCTGATTGATTTTTCCTTGTTTTAAAATCCAAGGGATTGGTTAATTCCTCCTTATTTTAAGATCCAAGGAGTTTGGATCGGTGTGAAGCCTCTCAAGACAACCCAGGGAGAGGAAAGTCTGGGGGGAAAAGGAGGGGGATGGTTAATGTCTCCTTGTTTTAAGACCCAAGTGGTTTGAGTCTGGGTTCCCCAGGGAAGGTTTTGGGGAAACAGAAAGTGTGCCAGACACTAAATTCTGGCTGATGGCAGCGTACCAAATTTAAGCTAGTAATTAAGCTTACAAGTGTTCATACAGGTCCCCACTTTTTGTACCCTAAAGTTCAAAGTGGGGGAAAAAACCTTGACAGGGCCTCTTCAAAGCAGTCAGTGGTAGTCAAGTACACTGCTCAGTTGGTGCAATTTGAGTTGAAATGGGATAGGTTGATGTCTGAGAATATTCTCTTCTGGGAATCAAATCCCCAGTGCAATCTGGTCCATTCCCAGAACAAACCCTTGGAAAAAAATCCTTCAAAACATTTCCCTTGACACATTATTTTATGAACCACAGGGAAAAGTCATTTCTGGCTGGGAGGAAATAGTGGCAGGCAGAGAGAGTGTGATTTTAATCTGTAACACAGAAATAATCTGAGCCTTCCCTTCACTTTGCTGACAGAATTTTTAATGAGGAGCTGCTGCCTTCCCCTGCCCTCAGAGACTGAGTAAGAAGTGGCAGGTAGGGGTAAAGAGGGCAGGGCAATTGCAGAAGGTAGCACATTCCAGTCTGATAGAGTACATTTGAGATCCAGAAAAAAAGTAAAATCATCTCATCACTATTAGTAACATATAACATTTGGGTCCATGGTTCATCCTGTTAAATGTCCTGTCTAGAATAGAGGCCTGATACTTTACCAGAAGAATGCCATACCGCATCTAGCCATTGTGTATGACAAAACTGAGAGAGGAAGGAAATGTCTTCCTGAACTCTGCAGAAATTACCTATCTCCACAAAAAATGACATTGCAATAGTCCCATTTAGCGTATGAAATACTGGTGTTAAATTACAACCATTTTTACTGGTAATAAAATAACCCATCTCTCTATAATACATAAATAATAAAATTAGAAGGCTCATTTATATTCTATACAATTTTTAAAAAATCTGATAACAGTGATGTTTAAAATAAGAACAATAACCATGACTAATCCCACTGAAGTCAATGGGACTACTCACCTGTTCTAAGTTAAGCATGCATGTAAGCATTTGGGTCTAGGACTGAAGTTTGATTAACAGAGCTATAAGTGGAAGTTTATGCTTGGTCTTCTGAGCCTATGCCTGAATCAAACCTGTGCTATGTTGGTAGTCCTACACATTGATAAATCTTGTAAATAATCAAGTATAATATTGATTTAAAAATATTTTAATTAGGCATTGAACACAATTGTATACATTAGTAATATTATTTAAAGTGGAAGAGTAAAATGTGATTTTTTTTTATTACTGTTGTAAACTATTCTTTCTTTGTGTTGCAATGAATATCTTTGTTTATAAATGATTAGGACATCTTACTCTATATCTTACAAAACATCAATAGACCCAAATAACTTTAGTTCAGCAAATTAGAATGCAAATTGACATTTAGCTGCCCCAAAGAATGTTGGAGCATATTGATATTTTATGAATGATGAATGTTGCACTGCACCTAATTATTCACAAACTATCAATAAGCCAAACATTTATTCATTTCAGCAAATCAGAATGAAAAATGAAATGTGAAAATGCACACTATAAAAAATGAAGTGAAATGAAAATAGTACTCCATACAAGTAAATTTACACACTTTGTATTTCACTTTATATTGTTACTAAACTAGGCTTTGGTCCTGTAATGAAGCACATGCTTAACTTTGTGCATGTGTAGTCCTATCGACTTTAATCTGACTGCTTACATGCATAAAGTTAAGCATGTGTTTAAAAACTACCACTAGGACTCTGCTTCTGTAATGGCTGTTCTCTATTTCCTATCAAAGAAATAAAGAAGATTGACTTTAAAGGGTGGGATTTTTCAAAAGCACCTGAGGATTTAGAAGCACAAGTTCCATACTGAAAACTATAAATTCTATTTTAAAAATTTCTGCATAGCTTCTTTTCAGTAGTCTCACATACATGCACTTTGATTTAAAAAAATCAGTCAGCGTGGAAAAGCACAAAATAGTTGGAATTAGGAGTCTGAAGGTCCAAATGCTATATTAATTTAGATTTGAAATGTAAAGTATTAGGTAAGGCTTTCATTTATACCAATTTTTTTTTTTTTTTTTTTTTTTTTTTTGCTCCTGTTTCTCTTTAGGTTCATAGAGTTCTAGAAGGAAAAACAAACAAACTCTGTTTGACAGTTTCTTGGATGGTATTGACTATGGTAAAACTGTCTTTTTGGATAAAAGAGAGAAGTTTGTCAAGATGAGCTGGAGCTGCTGCTACTGCTGTTAGTCCGATCCTGTTTTTCTTCAGAGCGTGTCTGGGATTCCGAAGGAGCTGGTGGGGGTTGTCTAGCCCAGTTTGGTCACAACATCTCTCAGGATTAGACTGAAGAAGGTGTAGGGCCCCAGGAGACGATGGGAGTGGCAGCAATGATGAATCTCACTTTAATAGTCTCTGTCCATATTTTCATATTTTTTCTCACTCTCCTTTTTTAATAAGGATGTAAAAAGGAAGTGATAGGTGAAATAGTCTATACCCTTATTATTTTGTTTACTAGTTAGGCTTAGCTCTTGACAAAATATTTATTTTATTGATTTCTATTGTTAGTTTCATTTTTTTATTTTTTTATTTTTTATTTTTTTACTAAAGGCATGTATATACTATGAAATTAGGTTGATTTTTGTAGAAGTCGATCTTTAGCAACTGATTTAATACAATCAGTCATGCGTGTCCCCACTAAGCTCATTAGGTCAGCAGAGTGCTAGCATCCACTCACGGAGTGGTGCACTGTGGGTAGCTATCCCACAGTCCCCATTGCCCAATGGAATTCTGGGTTAAGCTCCCAGTGCCTGATGGGGCAAAAACATTGTCGCGGGTAGTTTTGGGTACATGTCATCAGTCTCCCCTTCCTCCTTCCCTCCCTGAAAGCAATAGCAAACAATCATTTTGCACCTTTTTTCCTGGGTTATCCCTGTAGACTCCATAGCACAGCAAGCATGGAGTCTGCTCAGCAGCTGCACACTGCTTTTGTGAGCAATGTAAACACCTCACGCATTATTCTGCAGTACGTGCAGAGCCTAGCTAGGAGCCACCAGTACGAGGAAGATTGTGAGGAGGATGTGGACAAAGATGTTCCTGAAAGCACAGAATGTGGCAATTGGGATATTATGGCGGCATTGGGGAATGTGGATACAGTGGAATGCTGATTCTGGGCCCGGCAAACAAGCACAGACTGGTAGGACCACATAGTGTAGCAGGTATGGGATGATTCCCAGTAGCTGCAAAATTTTCACATGTGTAAGCCCCCTCTCATGGAACTTTGTGAATTGCTTTCCCCTGCCCTGAAGTGCAGGAATACCAAGATGAGAGCTGTCCTGACAGTTGAGAAGTGAGTGGCAATAGCCCTGTGGAAGCTTGCAATGCCTGACTGCTACTGGTCAGTCGGAAATCAATTAGGAGTGGGCAAATCTACAATGTAGAGATGAGTGGCGGGGTGCCCGGAGCCTCTCCTCGCCTCCCCCTGCTGCGTTCTTGGGCACCTGGGTGAGAAGGAACTTGGGAAGGAGGGCAGGTGGTTACACAATTGATGCAGTGGGGGTCAGAACTCTAGTAGCCTTTCCTGCAGCCCCACCAGATGCCTTAAGGCTGAGGTTGATGGTGGGATGGAAATTGTTTAAATCCTGATGGAATTCCTCAAGGGCCTTTTTCCCATGGGTGAAGATGTTATCAATGTAGTGCAAGTAGAGTGGGGGCATTAAGGATGAGAACTGAGGAAGCGTTGTTCTATATCAGCCATAAAAATGTTGGCATACTGTGGGGCCATGAGGGTACCCATAGCAGTGCCGCTGACTTGAAGGTATACAGTGTATGTGCGTGTTTATGTGTATATATATAATATATATTATATATATACACATACACACACACAGCTTTTTGGAAAGGAGGAAATGAAAAATTGTTTGAGCATGCATTTGTTTTGCAGCCTATACTTGGGATTTGGCCCAATTTAATATATATCTTGATACGAACTCCAATAATAGCTCTAGATAATATGAGATGGACATAAAAGGATGTATTCAGTGGTGTTGTAGCTGTGTCAGTCCCATGATATTAGAGAGGAAAGGTGGGTGAGGTATATCTTTTATTGGACCTACTTCTGTTGGTGAGAGAGACAAGGTTTTTGAGCTACACAGAGATCTTCAGAAAAAGGAAGAACTCTCTGGCTTGAAAGCTTGTCTCTGTCACCCACCTTGTCTTGCTAATAAACAAAATGACATAACTAACTTATAGTTTCCATTTATTTTTTTCATATCTGAGATTTTGCATGTGTGATTTATGTCTGGCATATTTAATTTTACTTGTATCATAACAGTCCAAAATTCCACTTTTTTTGTTTGTTTTTATATATAATATAGGGCTGCCAAATTTCTACTTGCATAAAACAGAACACCCTTCCCCAAGGTACCATCCCCGCTCTCTCCATCCTCCACAGGTCAGAAATGAGTGGTTTAGGATGCCGGACAGGTCTTTGTGCTGGGGTGCAAGGCGGGATGAGGACTCTGGGGGTGCGGACTCTGGATTGTGGCTGGGAATGAGGGGTTTGGAGTGCAGGAGGGGGCTCTGGGCTAGAGTAGAGGGTTGGGGTGAGGGAGGGAGGTAGAGTCAGGGCTGAGGATGAGGGGTTTATGGTCCCAGAGGGGGCTCAGAGCTGGGGCAAGGGGTTGGGAAGGTTAGGGGGTGGGGATTCAGGGAGGGAGTTTAGGTGTGCAAGTACACGAGTAGTTCCATAAAGGAAATACTCATGTGCATAAAGTACTTGGTCCATTGTTACATCGGGTTGGTGGAGTTACGGAATCAATATAAGCGCATTCGGGGATCGATATATATCGATCCCCGAGCAATCGATTGCTACCCGCCGATACGGCGGGTAGTGAAGACGTACCCTTAGACACATCTCAACGGCTGTCTAAGATATATTGTGGGCTACTCTAGCCTCTGGATCATCCCAGGATCAGGAAGGCCCAAAAGTGGCTAAAAACCACCTTTCCCATCATCTCCTCCTCTGTGTTCTTTGAGGAGCAATGCAGAGTCTCACCAGAGTACTTTAGATGAGTGCCTTGTTCCAAACTGATTGATACTGTGCAAGAAATTGTTTATAGAACCATGGTAAACTACAAAGAAAATATAAATGTAAATATGTTGTTCTAGCTCTAAATCTTTCATGTTTCTGGTATTTCATGTTGGTTTTGGTTTGATAAAATATTGGCCAGTGATCTTACTAGTTGTAAGTACTGACTTCTTTGCAATACCTAATGTCATTCCTCTGATTTTAGGACTTCTCTTGTGCTCCTTAAATCTTCTTGACTTAGCTGGATTGCACTCAGGATTCCTTTCCTGTGTAGGAAAGTACAGGAGAATCATAATTTCTCTAAATTATAATAGTCTTAATACCAAAGACTTCCTATGGTTAAAGTTGACAGAGAAGTCAAGTTGATTCTGTCTCATTTGCTATAAAATTAGAATAAAAATGTGAATAATTACCTGCCCAATTCTTGGAATTAGAAAATAAACACAAAATGACCTATAACTTTTCTCTTTAAAACAAAACTGCACAGATAGCATTTTGTACTTAAATTAATTAAAAAGCCCAAAAGATTTTGACTCTCATCTGCCCCCTCTTCTCTCAAAAAAGGTTAATCAAGGTCTCTGTTTGGATTCTAAAACTAAGGCAAATCCTCAGAAATCATGAAACTTGCAGGCTGTCTCCTCTCTACACTCTGAGGCTGCAAATGCCTCCCTTTGGAGAGAAGGATAAAAAAGATCCTCCAGGGGGTGATTCTTGCACAGATTCAAAATGAAACAGAGTTTTGTTCAGTGGGAAATGTTGAGCTCCTAAAGTTTCACCTAAAGACTAAGTCAAAACTGTATTTTGCTGTGGAAAAAGGATTAACTTGTTGTAAAAAGAAAACCACCCTCACTATCTTTTCTCAATTTCTAGAATTCACACAATGATTAATACAATCATATTTCAGCCAATGAGATTTGATTACTCATAATTAGCTACTTGTGTTGTGATTGGTCACATCTTGTTTATTGTTCCTGATCAGGTGACACCAACTCTTAAGAAATTATTCCCCCCCGCACACACACACGTTTTACAGCCAGAGTGTGATACTCCTTCGTACATTGGATACTACCATTCACACTTCAAGTAATCTAACTGTTCGAGAAGGTACATTTCAGCATGCAGAAGTATGGCACCATCTAGCCTAAGTCAAGTCAAAAAAGAATTAATGTACCTCTTTATTAATGCTTGTGTATAGCTCCAGCTCATCCAAAGTGTGATCCTGTAAGCCCTCACACATGCAACTATCTTGGCTCATGTTTAAGTATTTTGCAGGACTGGATGATCTGGATAACATTCTCAGTTAAATCTTCTCATGCTCAAATAAGATTGACATTTTTCAGTGACTATTAAGTGTTTCAGATATGGAGTTCTCAATTTAACAATTTTGAGTGGTGCTCAGCACTTTCTGACAATCAGACCTCTTTAAGTGTCTCAGACTGGGCACCCCAAACTTGAAGTGCCCGAAATTACTTTTGAAATCCTTGCCCTGAACATATTGCCTAAAATATAAAAAATTGTGCAAAATATGATAATGACACAATTACTTCTTTCCCTCTAACTTTCAAGCACTATATTTGGGCTGTTATCTTCCCTCCCATCCCACCTGAACTATTTTACCAGTGTAATATTGACAATGAGGAGGAGGATCTACTACTAGACTTTTTTTCTTGTATGTCATTTACTGGAGGTTTGCAACCAGCTGATCTCTTTGTGGATGAACAGTCATTTTGATCCACCAGGACCACATCATCCAAGAGATTCTTTTTCTGCCTCATGTTCTTCTGCAATCAACTTTCCTTTCCAGTGCCTGTAAACATGCATCCCTTGCGAAATCTGTTAACAGACTTTAACACACTGAATAAGATGGCTACAAAATACAAGCTGAGTAATTGTAGTTCAGTTTAGCACACATTTCTAGGTGGTGTTTTGGGTTTTTTTTAAGCATATAGATAATTCCATAAGGGCTGATGCTATTTTGAAACGAAGCTATTACAAGCCAAATCCTGCCTGTGTCACTCACAAGTAGTCCTGTGTGTTCAGCTCAACCTTTGGTTGACATGTTCTTCACAGTCTGATTGAAGAGTTGGTTGATCAGAGTTCCTATGCTGCTGGCTGGTACATAAGAGGCTCTACACCTCTCTGCCACTTCTTGGACACCAGAGAAGTACTTGAGAAACAGTATCTGTGTTCCTCCTAGCTCAGAGGCTGTAGTTCTGTCCAGCTTCTACATGGACAACCCAAGGGATGGAGAGGAGGTCTCTACATTTTCTCTCAGGGCACAGTCAGATAAAGGCCAGGCAGACTCTGACCTTTAAGGATTATCCATGAGTAAGAATCACATCATTGTATCATACAACTAGGAAATCAATTAGTATTTTTTTTTCATAACACTCCTGATCCTAACAGAAGTGAGCACTTCCAACTTTCTTTAAAATCAGTAGGAATTGGGTGTCTCTTATTAGATGTGGTGTGTTCTCAGCACCTTGCAGGATCAGTCCCTTATTCAGCCTGTAAAATATATGCAACTGAAAAGAAGCCATGAGTGTTGCTGATTGAAAGTTATAATACTGACAAGAATATAGCTGCAAATATGCTAGTGTGACAAACTTTAAAAGATATTTGACATGTCAAGTTTACCAGTTCCGAACAGAATACCCACACATCATGATTTCTTTCAGCTGTTTTAATCCATTTACTCATGAACAGAAGGTTTACCTTTCATGAAAGAGAATTGATCTTTTTCCTCTCAATCTCAAAATTTTTGATGCCTGTCTAGCATGCTTCATAAAATGTAAGAAATAGTAAAAAGAAAAGTTATGCTGCATCAAATCCCCAAAAAACTCCTATTGGAGGGAAAGATTTTATAAAATTTTAGCAATGCTCTCAGGATCTGGCCAGATAACTCCCCCCCGTCAATATTCAGCTAGAAGGTTGAAAATCTTGCTAATATCTTATAAACCAGTTAGTCTTTTCTGTTAGATTATCTGTTCTAATATATCCTTTGAAAACTATGCCTTCCTATTCCTTCCTTCCTTTAAAAAAACAAAACAAAACTTAGTTTTGAAAAGATTTACCTGCACTTCATCTGCTGTGTGCATTAGATGTCTGTTCTGGGGTTACAAAACAAAGATGCACTATTTAGAATGAACCCTTTCTATGGATGGGGTTGTGACAATTAAGGCACCCAACTAGGATTAATAAGCAAGGCTTGGGCTCTAAAGGAGGCCTCTTTGGTTTTAGCTTTGGGAGAGGAGAGAACAAGAGAGACCAGAAGCTACTTACTGCTTACAGCTAACCTTTGAACTGGAGGGATAATTTCCTTCTTGATGAGACATCCACACTAGCTCTGATTGAGCTAGCACGCTAAATATAGAGATATTACTGAAGTGGCACGAAGAGCTAGATGGGATTGTACTCCTGGTGGCTAGGCCCTCTCACCACTCACGCCATCACAGCTGCACTTCTATTTTTAGCATGTTACTGATAGTAGATTTGACAGATATGTGTCCTCCCATTGGAAATTACACCTCCAGCTCAAAATGTAGACATACCCTTAAGGCTATGAACACGTACTCACTCCAATGCCTTTTACAGAATTATAAGTATTAATGCTCACCAAAATATGAAATTCATTCCTATGCTGGGGCCACCACAAGGCCTATGTTCCACTTCAATCCCATTTATACTCTCAAAATAGGTCTTAGGCTTTGTGCAGGTCCCAGTAAAGGAATTTGTACAACTCTTGCCTTGAGGCGAAATAATCTACCTGTTTGTTTAAATCCACCTGTCTCTTTACACACAGGAATGGGTATATGTACTGTTGTTTTATTCAATATGCTTGCTTTGGACACTGCCACTATTTTATAAAAATAAATTCTGCATAACTGTTCTATTCCATGGAGAGAAATTAAACACCTTCTATTCCCCATCACACAGGATTGTGTAACAGCAGATATAAAATCATATGATAAGTAACATGTTGATATATGTTTTGAAATGCTGTGGTTAATTCATATCTCTCTGAGTTCACATTGTACTTAGGAGGCACTGGGAAGGAGAGCAGGAGCAGTGAGTAAAAGTGCAACAAAATAGGTTGAAAATGAAACACAGTGTAAAAATAAATATGAAGACAGAGAGGATATGGGGGGGCAGAGAAAATAACCAAAATATAAATGCAGGATGTATATTATATATGGGGCACCAATTTTAAGGATGTTTTGTCTCCATTACACTTCTATTTTATCATGCATATACTTCTGTTTATTTTAGATTATGTTTGACTTTTTTTTTTTATAATTGTATCTGCAGTGGGGAGGAAATATGAGTTTAAACTGCTGCCAGGGATCAGAGGAGGGAATTTAGGAATCTAAGCTAGTTTTGCATATACAAAATTTGCGGGGACTGCAGGACCTTGAAATCCACCAGGTTTCTTGATCCCTAGTTTCATTATCACCACATCTCATTCAGAAATACTCCACTCAAATACATTTGGGTGTTAAAAAGGCTCTGAGAGTCACTCATTGTTTCTAGTTACAAAGACAATTCATTTGTCATACTCGCATGACAACACCTATTTGGGACTGCTTGCTGTTTCACACACTGTCACCAAAATGAAGTCCAAAAATATAAGTATAAAATTGATTTTATATATACATACTAAATATATTTACTGTACAATACACTGTGGGAAAATAAATACAAAATCAAAATATTAAATGGGAGTTAGCATGATCACAGGCACCAAAATAGGCATTAAGATCTAATACAATATACTGGGGAAAGCCAATCTGACTTCAGGCTAAATATGCAGAAGCCTATTCTCTATTGCAGATATTATAACGAGTAAAAGTGCCTTAAAATTCAAAAGATCGTAAATTGAAGGGAATTCAGAGAAGTGTATCAAATGATTAATGGTTTAGAGGAAGTGACTTATGAGGATAGATAAGACAGATATTTCATTCTTTTAGATATTTGTAAGGCACCTATCGCTGTGGGCTACAGATGTCAAGCACACGCTACTAGTGTTAGCTCAATTGTTATGTCTACACTACAACTAAAACCTCACATGCCCGCTGACTTAGGCTTGTGGGGCTCAGGCTGAGGGGCTGTTTAAATGCCATGTAGACTTCCTAGTCTGGGCTACAGCCCGAGCTCTGGGACCCTCCCACCTCACAGGGTCCTAGAGCATCCCAAGTCTAGAAGTCTACTCTGCAATTAAATAACCCTGCAGCCTGAGTCCTGTGAACCTGAGTCAGCTGGCACAGGCCAGCCATGGGTGTCAAACTGCAAAGTGTTCAAAAGACAATTCTGTGAATTCAGCACTCCTCTGGTTCTTCATGATTTCTTACTTGTGTCTACATGTATATGCTTTTGTGTAACTTGTATGTTTTTGTAAATGACAAGTAAGCAGATAAACTTAAGCAATGGGAAAAATTAGGAAGAATATCAAGAAATATTTTCTAATGATAAAATATTGTTGCTGAATCGTCTTCAGTAGGTGTTGGCAGTAGCCCTGGTCATTGAATGGCTACATCTCTTCCAGTTTTGTTATTCTTATGGCTGAATCTATATGCCATTCAAAATTTAAGCTTTGTGACACTCATTGACATTTTTACTGTTTGAAAATAACATGAAATGTAAATGCCCAAATAAATTAAGGCAGGATATTTGAACTGATGTGTGCTGCATGGAAACATGTATAAAGTTTCCAATAGCCTCAATTTCAAGATCTCTAAGCTATGAATAAGGAATGAGATCCTGCCAGGTTAGATGGGCTGAAGGTATAGTAAATATGGGTCTAAATCATTGTACCTGAGAGATAATCCCTTGATGATCCCTTTTGACCAGTGATTTTTGACTGCTATTGTCAGAGTGCTCTTTATACCATAGAATTTTATAACTTAGTTGTATCAACTGATTTGATTGCCTCTAACTCATGGTATGTTTCTAAAGGTGAAGAGACCTGCAGTTAAGGGCATCCAGTATGGAAATTACTTACGGGAAATGGTTTCATGGCTTCAACTTAAAATTCAGATAGACTCTTATAGGAAAGAAGTTTTAACTAGATCTGTAACCTAACCCCAAGGCTGCTCTGCAACTGAGCTTAGCAGCTGAAGATCTTTAAATCTATCATATCTTCAAGATTGAAAGGAAACACTTAAATCTCGCTGCAAAGGGAATAGATTTTAACAGTTTTAATTAGCATCCTAAACAGTGTAAGTTTACTGTTGGGAATAGCATGTAAGGAGATACAGAATTTGTCAAATTAGATAAGAACAGCTAAAATACCAGCTCCAACAATTTCTTGAACTGAAAAGGCCATGCTTTCCAAACAAAAATTATACCTTTAAAAATGGACAGATACATATTTTTCTGAAGTACTGGACACTTTTTTTTCCGTATTTTTTAAGTCCATTGGTTAATCACTGGAGTATTGCTAGCCTGAAAACATTAACCTGAACTTGATCTGCTTGAATATTTTCAAAGATTTCAGTCTAAGAGCTCAGGAGTGGGGAGTCTGCCATGAGCATGGGCTCACAAGTCGGGGATATTAACTCCACAAATCCTCAGAAGTCATGGAACTTGCAGGCTGTTTCCTCTCTACCCTCTGAGGCTGCAAACTCCTCCCTTTGGAGAGAAGGATAAAAAAGATCCTCCAAGAGGTGATCCTTGTGAAGATTCAAACTGAAACAGGGTTTTGTTCAGTGGGAAATGTTGAGCTCCTAAAGTTTCACCTAAAAACTAAGTCAAAACTTTATTTTGCTGTGGAAAAAGGATTAACTTGTTGTAAAAAGAAAACCACTCTCACAATCTTTTCTCAAGTTCTAGTATTCACACAATAATTGGCTGAAATATGATTGTATTATTAATGAGATTTGATTACTCATAATTAGTTACTTATGTTGTGATTGGTCACATGTTATTTATTCTTCCTGATCAGATGACTGCAACTTTATATACATGAAAATAGTGAATAGCTAATTAGAGAAATGTTCTTGTTTGTGCACAAATATCCCTTTAAGTTGCAGATACAGGTATTTGAACAAAAACCAGGCCATTCCTAAAACTTTTGATTCAAACAAAAACCTACTTGTCAGGAGATCATACCATAGGAAGGGGCACAAACATGGTTGAACCAAACAGCTATTTGGGATTCTGATTAATGTTCATGTTGTTTCAATATTTGTTCATTCAGTTCTATCCTGTTTCATAGTGACATCTCAGAAGAAACTTTTTTTATCTTTTGCATCAAAGAGTTAAATGAAAATCTTACATTCACAAAACAGAACCAGACTTGATTCACATGTTAATGAGTGAGGCTAATTGTAGCTTTCCCTAGGTAAACTCAGTGTCAATTATTTATGAACCATTGACAGCAGACATAACATTTCCAACTGACAACCTTCAATCATTTTGTTTACAATTATGAAATGTTCAAGGTGATTTAGGTAAGAGATTACATGATATTATTTAGAAAAGAAAAGAAATTTAAAGAGATACAATAGAAAACAGACGTAGGAAATTAAAGCACTTTAAAAGCCACTACTTAAAGGGCTGAGAAGGCTGTTCCAGCGCTTGGGTTGAAGTTGCCTCTACAGTGGGCACGGAGCCATGCCATGGCCTGGAGAGAAGTTTCCTTCAACCCAGAGATCTTCTAGTACTGCATCTGCAGGCATCTCCCAGCTCATTCTGGCTAGCACTGTATTATATACAATATCTGGTATGCATCAAACGTTCTTCTCTTCCTTCTGTTTAAACCTTAATCTACTATAACCCTAACACTGCTCTCAAACACACAACAGTTCTGGCCACATTACCCATTCCCTTCCTTTAGTACTGAAGTCACCCAGCTGGCAGAGCAGCACAGGATTTGGGAACACAGTGGTCGCAAAGTGACTCTTGGTCTTTGTGGCAGGGGCCCAATTGTAAAACTTTGCAAGGGACATTAGATTTGTTTGAATAGGCCCTGCTGCTAGATGCCTAAAATGACTATAATGGCTGAATACCAGGCTTAGCATTTGCTTCTAAATTTTCAAGACTCCGGTTTAAGTGAGTGACACTTCTATGCATGTAAAGAGGCCAGGATATATCTGGTTTCTGTATCTGAGAATACAATGTTGTCTATAATTTTTAGCCAACAGAATTTGTATACTCCTGGTACTGAATATTATAGTAGTTAAAAACAGTAACAAATACTACAACAGAACATAGCTAGGCCCTTCAAAGCCATCTAACTCCCCTTGAAAGTCAATGAGAATTGGGTGCCTTACTCCTTTGGGTACCTTTGAAAATCCCAAACTATATCTACTGTTCTCATACTTCAGAGGATATTAGACTATGCCAGCACCTTCCCTGATAGATAACGCAATGGGGCCTGATTCTTAATGGTATTGAGGTGACTAAATATGTAGATAAGTTTCCTACTAAGTGCCTAATTCCCATTAGGAGTGAGTATAATGAGATTTCCTTTTTTCATCCTAAACAGTCATCATAACGTCAAGTATCAGAGAGGTAGCTGTGTTAGTCTGGATCTGTAAAAGCAGCAAAGAATCCTGTGGCACCTTGTAGACTAACAGACGTTTTGGAGCATGAGCTTTCATGGGTGAATACCCACTTCATCAGATGCATGTAGTGGAAATTTCCAGGGACAGGTATATATAAGCAAGCAAGCTAGAGATAATAAGGTTAGTTCAATCAGGGAGGATGAGGCCCTGTTCTAGCAGTTGAGGTGTGAAAACCAAGGGAGGAGAAACTGGTTTTGTAGTTGGCAAGCCATTCACAGTCTGTTTAATCCTGAGCTGATGGTGTCAAATTTGCAGATGAACTGAAGCTCAGCAGTTTCTCTTTGAAGTCTGGTCCTGGGAAGGAGACTCTGGAAAAATTCCACCACGATTTCAACAGCTTCCACCCCACCATCAACCTCAGCCTGGACCAATCTACACTGGAGGTCCACTTCCTAGACACCACGGTGCAAATAAGTGAAGGTCACATTAACACCACCCTATACCGAAAACTTACCGACCCCTATGCCTACCTTCATGCCTCCAGCTTTGATCCCGGGCACATCACACGATCCATTGTCTACAGCCAAGCACTGAGGTACAACCGCATCTGCTCTAAGCCCTCAGACAGAGACCAACACCTACAAAATCTCCACCAAGCATTCTCAAAACTACAATACCCGCACGAGGAAATAAGGAAACAGATCAACAGAGCCAGACGTGTACCCAGAAGCCTCCTACTGCAAGACAAACCCAAGAAAGAAACCAATAGGACTCCACTGGCCATCACATACGGTCACCAGCTAAAACCCCTCCAACACATCATCAGGGATCAACAACTCATCCTGGACAATGATCCCACACTTTCACAGGCCTTGGGTGGCAGGCCAGTCCTCGCCCACAGGCAGCCTGCCAACCTGAAACATATTCTTACCAGTAACTGCACACTGCACCATAGTAACTCTAGCTCAGGAACCAATCCATGCAACAAACCTCGATGCCAACTCTGCCCACATATCTATACCAGCAACACCACCACAGGACCTAACCAGATCAGCCACACCATCACCAGTTCATTCACCTGCGCGTCCACCAACGTAATATACATCATCATATGCCAGCAATGCCCCTCTGCTATGTACATCGGCCAAACTGGACAGTCACTATGGAAAAGGATAAATGGACACAAATCAGATATTAGGAATGGCAATATACAAAAACCTGTAAGAGAACACTTCAGCCTCCCTGGCCACACTATAGCAGACCTTAAGGTGGCCCTCCTGCAGCAAAAAAACTTCAGGACCAGACTTCAAAGAGAAACTGCTGAGCTTCAGTTCATCTGCAAATTTGACACCATCAGCTCAGGAATAAACAGAGACTGTGAATGGCTTGCCAACTACAAAACCAGTTTCTCCTCCCTTGGTTTTCACACCTCAACTGCTAGAACAGGGCCTCATCCTCCGTGATTGAACTAACCTCGTTATCTCTAGCTTGCTTGCTTATATATACCTGCCCGTGGAAATTTCCACTACATGCATCTGACGAGGTGGGTATTCACCCACGAAAGCTCATGCTCCAAAACGTCTGTTAGTCTACAAGGTGCCACAGGATTCTTTGCTGCTTTTACAGTCATCATAACAACACTCAGCTGGCTGAAACGTGTGACTTTCTGAACAAACTGCATATTGCCTTCTGATTGCTTTTGTTTCACTTGCATTTAACATGAAATACAATAATAAGATAAATTATCTTAATTATTATGCTCAAATCACTGCTTCAGGAAATAGTCCCCAATCTTAGAAACAATATTCTTCCTGCAATTGATATAGTATTTATACAGACGCTCTCCGTATTACGCAAGACCAGACTTATGCAAATTTGCACTTACGAAAAAAGTTCCCTAAGCCAGAAATAGGATTTTCAAGTTGTGGAAATTTTTGCGTGACATATGGGTATACGTTTCCAACTCATGCAAAATTCAAGTTACGCAAGGCTTTCCAGAATGGAATAATTGCTTAAGTTGGTGGGCATCTCTATTCATTTTAACCAAATCATCTCTGATATAAACATAGATACTTAAATAACCCTTTCATTTAATATTTAAGGTTTTTATTTTTGTTTTTTAAACAAGGAAATTGGCTCTGCTAATGAAACAAATGGGGTTTTAGTGATATTGAATGAGAAAATCTAGCTAATAAGAGAGGTTAATGCTTAAGTTGCTTTTACCTATGGTGCAAGTCATTCCTTCCTTCAGAGAAACACATGGGAAACATCTGTAAGGTAGAAAATCTTTAAGAAGATTCTTTGCTTTCTCTGCCCTTGTAGAAGAGCAATGTTGCCAACCTTCCAAACAAGATTTGTCCTGAATCTTCATACTGTCTCTAGTCTTGTTGCATTGCTTTCCCCTTGTTCCCTGACTGTTCCATTATGCTATCAGGGACTCTGTTGAACTGTGGCTACTCTTGGAACCCTAGAAAGTGTGAGGGTATCTCAATGGAAAAGAGAAGTGTTACAGGCTGTATGGTCTTTTCTTACTGATTTCTTTGTGTCCGTAGAAGATGATTTGCACATTTTCAAATTAAATGCCATTTACATCAGCCTATTTAAGGTTGCATCCTTTAGGGTTTCAGTGGTTTTAAGAGTGGATAATGGTAATACAGTTTCACCATGGTCATAACATTTTGCCACAGATTTGTTTTTGAAATAGCAAATTTAATCATTCAAAATATAATAGCCTCAGTGACCACTTGAGAAACATAATAATGCTAGTTGTGACAGAAATGAAAATCATTGAATACCCTCTTTGTCAGACAGCTCCACTGCTAAGAGATATATTGCAATTGTTCAGCACCTCTCTGGATAGGTTCTACATGAGCATCTCACTGCTTTTATTTATTACTAAATATTTAACACTTGTAAATATCTGCTTAGAGATCAATTTGAGAAAGTATTTACTGTTTCCTTTGTGTGTCAAATTGAAGAGAGATTAGTGGATTTTTAGCCTGTGTGTGTGTGTGGGTACGTGCACACACATTTAAAAAAATAAAGGGGCCAAAACTTTAATCCAAAACTGATTGGATGAGCTACCACTATTATCCTTATTCATCTAAACTATAGTGTATAATGTAACAGGTATTTTTATTGGAGGGGCTGATAATCTTTACAAATATTTTTGTTTAAAAAAATAATTTACTTAATTTTTAAAAATGTGGTTGAGGACACACACACTGTCATATAAATACATACATACATTTTAAGGAAACACATGTAATGACTCCAGAGGCAAGATTGTAATGAGATTTGCACTTACTTAAAACAGGACTCAAATACTTCTGTTTCACACAAGAATGATTGAAATTAGCACGAAAATTTGGCCCAGTAATTCTCCTCACAATTATATTTCTAATGTAGCTTTTTAGTAGAATATTTTTCTAAGTGTTTCTAAGAGGAAATAGTAGAAATTCCTCACCTCCATCTCACAGTTCCTTTGAGTGCCTCTAACTAAATAAATAATTAAATGCACATCTCTTCCATCATGCTGGCATTTGTAGTCTTAACTATGACCATATTTAGAATACACTAATTCTCTCACACAGAATTCGTTTCTGTAGTTCCTATATAAAATTCAAAATCTAGAACAATCATCATATATCACCTACTCTCATAACTTTTCCTGAACATTGCAGAAAAATTGCAATCATTTGCAGTCTGAGTCCATATCTCATTTACGTATGTCAATACAAAATCACATGCAGAACTATAAGAAATACAATTTAAGAAAGGTACACATAATCTGTTAATCATTAAAATATATTAATACACACACACAGCCTCTAAACATGATCAAGATATTATAATGACCATTAATTGTTCATGATTGGAGCTCTAGAAGGGAGGTGACTGAGGTTGAGAATGGGAACTAGCGAGCAGAGCATAGTGGAGATAGTGAATGAACTGTGCCTTATTTCCTTGCTTTTTATAGTTTGCATAGGTGAGATGTGTAATTAGTATTTAAAATCAAATGTAACAGCTGTTAACGTTTCTTTGTGTGTGTATGTATATATAAAATACACACAAATTAGAAGTACACAAGTGCACACAGAATGTATGATAGATTATAGAAGTAGGCATGAGGATTACATCTAACTAGGACTAACTGTGGCACCAAACTGTGGCACCAAAAATGTCATATATGTTTATATATACAAGCTACTGTGCAAGATGACTGTAATGATGGAGACATATTTATTGCACATAATTCAGTTTATTCATGAAAAATTTACGTAAGCATTTTGTGATACCATTACTGTCATTTGTAGTCTTCCTGGGGTTAGTCATTTTGTTCCTTTTTATTCTTTTTTCTTTTTTAGCAGGATAGTATTGATGTAGGCGGGGATAATAATAGAGCTTTATTTGTGCTTTCTTGTTTCTGTGCTGTAATTTTTTTTTAAAAACTGTTTTAAAATTCATTTTAAAAAGTGCAAAGTAAGACCTTTAAATTGAAATAGCTTAGCAAAACTATGAAGTGGAATACTCAGATTAATTTACTGAAAGTGTTCTACTAAAACAGGCTGCATTCTCATACCTCTGCATGAATTTGTTGTTTTCAGTTCCTTTGCTCTCATATGAGATCAATGTTTGCCGGTTAGCAGACGACAGATGCACTCTGAGATCTATTCTTCCTTTTCAATGCACCCCACAAGTCCCATTTCTATTACTGAAAGCTGTACATAAACCTTAAGGGGAAAAATTAAAATAGAACACACTGTTCTTAAAATGACACAGTTAGGAAAATAACCCATATTACACAGCCTGTCAGTATTAAAAACCACTATATTTGTTGATGAAGATGACAATTTATAATCTTTCAGCTGTAATTCCATCCTTTCTCTGCCACCCCAAAAATGTGATATAAAGACGACTGGCCAAATGCCTCCCCCTTCCCCCACCCCTAACTGTCTTTGGCTGTTCTGGCAGGAAAAAAGAGTATTAGTTTCTTTAAGGGCCCTCCCTCAGGAGTTTGGGGGACAGGAATGGGACAAGGCATCATCTGAACAAGTGGATTGGTACTAGGTTACTAGGTTACTGGCTCTGTGGACTTTAGGGAAGTATATGAACACTGTTCCTCCACCTAAGCCTCTTTCACACCCAACTGACATCTGCAAGGAGGTGGCAGAGGGGCCTCCTGTGGTTATCTGGGGCTCTGGGGGCCCCCTTTGTGGGGTTGGGAGCCACAGGCCAGGGCCTCTGTCGGGTTCCAACAAGGATTGACTGAAATCATCTCAGGATCACAACAGTGGCATGTAGAAGCAGGACCCAGAGAGTGGGTATTTCCCCCTGGCAGAGGCTTTTCCTTGATTGGGGGAAGGTGAGTAGACTCCTTTGGAGGCAGAAAGTTGGCTCCATCGGGGTTCAAAGTGGTTGGATAGGCTCTTCCCCTTCACTCTTGCATAGGGCAGTCCAACCTGACTTTCCTCCCATCCCTCAGAGGTGGAGGGGGAGTGGGAGTAACTCCTGGGGCAAGGGGCAGATGGCTAGCTTGGCTCTCCCCACTACACAGGGTGTACAGCTACACTGCAGCTGGGAAAATTCCTCACAGTGTGAGTAGACAGGCACATGACGATGGTGGTAGAGCTAGCATGCTAAAAATAGCAGCATAGTCCCAGTAGCATGGACTAGATGCCTGAGTACAATCCTGCTTGACATACTTGAGCAGCTAGCTTGAGCCACCAACTATGCCTCTGGCCACACTCAAGGATAGCTACCGTGTTTCTATCTGCACAGGGAAGTACACCAAGCTGCTGTGTAGGCAAAGTCAGTCATGTGTGAGTGATCCCTGTGGACGAGGCCAGGTGGCTGTTTGGGCTGTCCCTCCCAAGATAAAGTCCATGAGAGGCAGGAAGGAAATTGAGGGGAAGCCTCAGAATCTGTGGGGTCAGTCTCTTTCAGGGCTAGTCAGAGGTTCAGCAAGGAAAAATTTAGAGAGGGCTTAGGAATTTAGTAGTCTCCAAAGGGATGGACTGTTAGGGATGGCAAGATGGCATAATACCAAAAGAGTGTGGGGAGGCTGGGATTGACCCAGGCAAAGCAGCACAAACAGATCTAGTGTCAAGGCTGCTGCTGTCAGTCCTCTCTTTCTTCAGTTCATGGTGATGTCAAAGAGCATATGTTGTTGAGGTTGTCCATGTGAACTGGAATCCCATCCATTCAGGATTGGAATGGTTACATCCTCAGCACAACTTAGAAAAGGAGTCTGATAGGTTATAACCTATCTATAGTGGCATCTGAATGCATACAAGGGTATGGGGATCACTACTGAGGATAAGAATTCAATGGTATGTGTCATGCTGTCTGGAGTAGCTCATAACTGTGAGTGCCTACCTCTGGACAGACTGTCAGAAAACAAGGAAGACTCCTCAAGCTGGTGGTGTAGTATCGAATTAGATTTCACCAAGCCAGTAACAAATATGAACTCCTGAATCACTATACCCGTCTTACCACAGAGCAGAGATCGGCAACCTTTGGCATGCAGCCTGTCGGGGAAATATGCTGGCAGGCCAGGATGGTTTATTTACCTGCAGCATCCACAAGTTCAGCTGATTGCAGCTCCCACTGGCCGCAGTTTGCCATTCCAGGCCATTGGGGGCTGTGGGAAGCAGCAGCCAGCACATTCCTCTGCCCGTGCCACTTCCCGCAGCCCCCATTGGCCTGAATGGCGAATCGCGGCCAGTGGGAGCTGCGATTGGCTGAACCTGCAGACTCTGCAGGTAAACAAACTGTCCTGGCCCACCAGTGGATTTCCCTGATGGGCTGCATGCCAAAGGTTGCCAATTCCTGCCACAGAGTTATCTTGCTACCCAGACAAACTGGATTTAGTGGTAATAGTCACTTATACCAAAAATCACATCACATTTAGGTTTCTTCTAATCCCAAGGGACCAGTCACTTAACCTAGATCAACTGCTACTCTCAATCTTATACCGAAGACAACACTGATAGTTTATTATAGAATTAGCTAACTAAAGGTTTATTAGGTAAGAAAAGGAAATGAGTTATTGAGAGGATAAAGAAGTGTTAAGATAAGTTCCTGTCTGCATCCTAAAAACTTGCCCATACCGGTATTGCCCTGGCCTCTTCCTCTGTCATTCAGTGTTAAACGCATTCTGAACTATATGCATTTCCTCACCTTTTGGGGGCGAAGCCAGACTTTCAGGCACCTGCTCCCCTACTTGGTGTAAACTTTGCTTGTACCAATCAGAAACGAACACACACAGTTTTTGGGCCCTGTCCCCTATGACGCTTCTATGATGTCATAGTGGGTATTTTAGGCTGGTCTGCCATGTGCAGGCAGAAGAGGAGAAAGAAAAACGAATCCTGTGTACCTTGTCCACACCCGTAACCGAGCCTGATCACCTCGAAGCCTCTCTCAGCTCACGTGTTTTAAGCAGAGTTTCTACGTTTGCTGGTCGTTATGAGTTGGTTTGTATTCGTAAGTATTGGTTATTACTAAATGCTGCATCTGTGTTTATAAATATTGTTTACTGCATCTTTGTTTATAAATATTGTTTAATAGTAAATACTTTAGCCATTGTATGTTTTAAGTTCCATTAACCCTATTAGCTAATGATACGCTGCTCCCCTACCCCTTGTAACTATCCCCAATAAAACTTTAAATTAATTAATTTTAGTTGTGTGCATGCCTGCAGTTTGCATCGTGACCCATACCCTCCTTGCATCCCTTACCTATACAGTCTATTGCCACGTGCAGCCTGGTAAATAACAGGTCTGCATTTTTCTTTCGTCCCTAAAAGTACGTGGCAATCTACAAGAAGATAAAATATATGTACAGGTTAGTCACAATTTGAAATGGTGGCAATGATGTAATCAACTGCCAGTTTCCCAAAAGATTTTTTTCTGGATACTCAGACTGTCTCTGGGGATCTTTGCTTTTCATGTTCTCTGTAAGAATCTAAACAGTCCAGAGACTGATGGATTTTTGCTTGAATCCATTCTTATAGCTTCCTCTCATAGAAAACAAGCTGATGGTCACTATCCACATGGGTTTTCCTTTGATGACAGACAGTGAGAAAGGCATTTTGAGTCTTTGACCTCTGATCATCACACACAATAACCATTTGTTTTGAAATTGGCACTTTTCTGTCCAAGATCATGTGGAAAGGGTTGGTGACTGGATATGTGGGCAAAATACTGTATATTTTTTATTCTGCAGAGCCTTCAGGGTGAAGAAGCTTTGAGTTGGCATGGATGGAGGAACATGGTCTGGGGAGCAAGGAACAGGTTATGAGAGCCAGTGTTTGGACATGCACACATTGAGTCCACAGATGTGAAGCCAGTTTAACTGGAGGTTTACAGCTAGGCTTCAGTAGTGAGGTGAATCTGAGTTGGAATGGAAAGAAGGGAATGGTCTGAAGCAGCCACCTGAAATTGTTGTTGTACATCTGGGTGAAAACTATTTGTGATTTTGTAAGGAGGTTGACTTAATCATCAGGCACAGAGAGATTTATGGCAGATCCATGACATTTTTCCAGGAGTCTGAAATGCTGCAATGGAGAGTGTGGTACGTAATCAGTAGGCCTCCACAGGTTAATTTATACATCCCTTGACCTTGGTATAGGGTGAATTGTTAATTACCTACTAAAAATATCATATTGGTACCAGAGTTATTCAGAGACTATGGAATATCTCTCTCCCACTTGGAAGAAGTTATATTTTTGGCTAATGGGGAGAGGGGAATTGTTAACTGTTTGGGAACCTGGCTGGGTTGTGGAAGGCAACCAAGCTCAATTACTGAACCTCCTTATTGGCAGACGTTCAGTGCAACTACTGATTCCATAGCAGTCCACTTCCCATTTAAAAGAGATTTGGAAAAGGACTTAGGGAAAGGTATTCCTGACAGAAGATGAAAAATGGGGTTAAAGCTCCTAATCTCTCATACAGTTAGGAGACAACCCACTTTTACCAGCGTCTTAACCCTCATCTGATTGGAAGGAGGCTGGGTCCTAGCAGTGGGCTGGACATCATCTGTGAAGGGATTGGGGGCTGACAGCAGCCCTCAACCTCCAAGGGGAAATGCACTGTATGAGTTATTGCTGGATAGTTGCTAGCAGAATTAATAAATTTGTAGCCTAATTAAATCACAGCCCTTGCATCTTGCCTTTGTGTGTGCATTGGAAAACTTTGCCTTAACACTGCCGTATGCCTGAAGTGACATCATGGAGACTGAGAGCAAAATTTGGCTCAATAGTTGTTTGGCAATAAGGTCCATTTTGACTCTCTAAATACTTATACCTGATTTAAGGCTGAAAACTACATTAGGCACACTTGAAAAAACATGTTACAATATTGGTACTTCTCCCCAACCATCACTGCCCCTTTGTAACTTCCATGTGTTTTGGGTCTCCAGCTAAAAGAGAAAGTGTTGCAATAACAGTATCATGGAACAGTGCCTCTGCTCTCTACCCAACTGTGGTTCTCTCGTATTGCGGACCACAAAGATCCACAGAATTTCCTACCAATCTTTTTTCCTTTCCACACACACCTGCAGGGGCAGCTACAGTCTCTAATATTCATTGTTATGATGTTTTCTTTTTGTAATCAGTTATTTTTTGAGTTATTGAGTGATAACACAACTTAATGTATTGTTCCCTGATTAATTAAAATGCTGATATTATGAAACTTCAGTTAAAATGTCTGAGGAAGTAATAATATATCTTAGAAAAATCAAAATATATTAATGTTGAAAAAACAAATTTTCTTTTAATTTAAGATATTGAGTGACTTTAAACCACTTGATATTCTAAATGTATTTCAAATAAAAGACAAACATGACCTTTCACCATGATCATATTCCCAAGATGTTCCTGCCTGCTTGTATACACACACAAGTAGATATTGTATTGACTTCTAAAGATCCTCCATAGATGCCACAAAAAGTTAAAATCTCTTATTCTAAAAAGTTTAATACCTTACAGTATTTCTCTAGTATGTATGCTGAACAGTACATCCCAGATTAGAGTCACTATATAGGCTGTCACCATGATTTCCCAATAATTACCTATTGTTTCTTTGTTTGTGGCTATTGTTTTTGCTTTTATTCCTGACATGAGTGCAAAATGGAAATCCAGTTATTTAGATATTAGCAAATTCTTGTTTAAAAGCCTTATAGTCTTGGCTAACCCAAATGCTGTTTCATAATATGCAACCAATTTCCATTAGTTTCGCTTGTGACTACTCATAGCGTCACAACTCTACATTTTATACATAATTATTATTTTCTTGTAAAATTTTCATGAACCTGCATGGAGGATGAGGAACCACAGAAGAGTTTTGAAATGGACTTAGAGGTAAAGATCTGCAGATTCAAAACATGGAATTGGAGCTTGTACTTACCTGCAGATAAAAACATTCAAGTGCACACACATGCAACACTTCCTATACTTGAAAATAAAGATATCTGATGTGAGATTAAGAATTTACTTTTTTTCCTCTTTACTTGTTAAATTTTGAACTGCATTGTACAGAGGAAAGAGTAGAAATAAATCCAACATCCCTCAAACTTTGGGCATTGAAATAAGATGAGAAATGAGCTGAACTGAGTGTCCGGTTTTGGAAAGCTTGAAACCAAGGCAACATAGTCAAACCATCAGCTTCTTTGCCCATCTCTAGATTTAAACTGTGAAGAGCACTGATTCAAAATAGAGACAAAATAAACAAAGGCAAGCAGAAGAGAGAATGACAGAGCTATAAACAGGAAACTAGTGTTAGAAATGTGGAGAACCAGTAGCACAGAGACATTCACAATAACTTTGAAAATAACTTTTGTATTATTATAGATAAGACAGATGCAACATTTTCGGGGGGTGAGGGGGGTTGTTAAGAGAACTTACCATCTAACACATTAAATCAGTATTATAAATGTCTTCCCCTTCCACTTCACTTTACAGGCCTCTTCATCCCTTGAAATATGTGGTGACTGCTTATGCTAAACAATCTAGGTGTGACACTCTCAGCATTATTATGTGACACAGTATCAAAAGCCTTTCTAAAGTCAAGATGTACCACATCTGCTGCTTCCCCTCTATTCACAAAGCTTGCTGCCCTATCAAAGAAAGCACTCATGTTGGTTTGACAAGATTTGATTGGTTTGACACATGCTGACTGTTACTTAGCATTATCTTCTAGTATTTGCAAATTACATAATTATATGCTCCATTATTTTTATGAATACCAAAGTTAAGATGACTGGTCTATCATTCCCCGGGTTGTCCTTATTTCCCCTTTTAGAGCTTGGCACTATATTTGCCTTTTTCAGTCCCGGAATCTCTCCCATCTTCCATGACTTTTTGAAGATAATGGCTAATGGCTCAGATATCTCCTCGGATCAGTTCCTTGAGTGTTCTAGGATGTATTTCATCAGGCCCCGGTGACTTTAAGACATGTGCCTTGTCTAATTTTTAACTTGTTCTTTCCCTATTTTAACCTCAGATCCTATCTCATTTTCATTGGTATTCACTTTATTCGATATCCAATTGCTACTAATCTTTTCATTGAAAACTGAACCAAAAAAGTCGTTTAACACTTCTGCCATTTCCACATTTTCTATTATTGTTTTTTCCCTCTAATTCAGTAATGGATCTACCCTATCCTTGGTCTTCCTCTTGCCTCTAATCTATTTGTAGAAGGTTTTCTTGTTACCTTTTATGTCTTTAGGTAGTTTAATCTCATTTTGTGCCTTGGCCTTACTAAATTTGTCCCTATGTACTGTTGGAAAAAGATCCCCAGAAAGTAGTTATCAGTGGTTCACAGTCAAGATGGAAGGGCATATCAAGTGGCATCCTGCAGAGATCGCTTCTGGGTCCAATTCTGTTCAATATCTTCATCAATGATTTAGATAAAGTCAGAGAGAATTTGTGGATTATACCAACCTGGGAGGAGTTGCAAGGAACAGAGAGAGAATGCTCTGGAGAATAGGATTAAAATTCAAAATGATCTGGACAAATAGTCTGAAGCAAATAGGATGAAATTCAATAAGGACAAATGCAAAGTATTCCACTTAGGAAGGAACAATCAGTTGCACACATACAAAATGGGAAATGAATGCCTAGGAAAGGGTGCTGCAGAAAGGGATCTGGGGATCATAGTGGATCACAATCCAAATATGAGTTAACGGTGTAACACCATGGCCCCCCCCAAAAAATTCTGGGATGTATTGATAGGAGCATTGTAATCGAGGCCTGGTCCACACTACAGCATTAAATCGATTTAAACAGCGTTAAATCGATTTAACGCTGTACCCGTCCACACCACAAGGCACTTTAAATTGATTTTAAAGGCTCTTAAAATCGATTTCTGTACTCCTCCCCAATGAGAGGAGTAACCCTAAAATCGATATTACTATATCGATTTAGGGTTAGTGTGGACGGAAATCGAAGTTATTGCTCTCATTCTTTTAATGAGCTACCCAGAGTGCACCGCTCCAGAAATCAATGGTAGTCTAGGACCATGGACGCACAGCACCGAATTAATATGCCCTAATGTGGACGTGTAAAATCGATTTTATAAAACCAGTTTTATAAAACTGGTTTTAATAATTTCGATTTTATGCTGTAGTGTAGACGTGGCCCAAGACTCAAAGTAATTTTTCCCCTCTGCTCTGCATTGAATTGGCCTCAACTGCAGTTTTGTCTCCAGTTCTGGATGCCATGTTTCAGGAAAGATGTAGACAAATAAGAGGAAGTCCAAAGAAAAGCGCAAAAATAAAATTCGATTTGTTTAGTCTGGAGCAGAGAAGACTGAGAGGGGACATAAGTTTTTTTAATACATAAATGTTATTACTACAAGAAGAAGGGAGAAAAATTGTTCTCCTTAACAGCTGAGGACAGGACAAGAAGCAATGGGCTGAAATTGCAGCGTTTTTGGGCAGTTTAGGGTGGACATTAGGAAAAATGTCCTAACTGTCTGTGTAGTTAAGCACTGGAATAAATTGCCTGGGGAGATTGTGGAATCTCAATCACTGAAGATTTGTAAGAGCAGGTAGACAAAACACCTGTCAAGGTTTTTTCCCCACTTTGAACTTTAGGGTTCAAGAAGTGGGGACCTGCATGATCACTTTCAAGCTTACTTACTAGCTTAAATTTGGTACGCTGCCACCAGCCAGAAGTCTGTGTCTGGCACACTTCTGTTCCCCCAAAACCTTCCCCGGGGAACCCAAGACCCAAACCCCTTGGGTCTTAAAACAAGGAGAAATTACCCATCGCCCTTTCCTTTTCCTCCCACCAATCCCTGGTGAGTTTAAACTCAATCCCTTGGATTCTAAAACAAGGAAAAATCAATCAGGTTCTTAAAAAGAAAGCTTTTAATTAAAGAAAGAAAAGGTAAAAATTATCTCTGTAAAATCAGGATGGAAAATGCTTTACAGGGTACTCTGATTCATATGGACTAAAGGGACTCCCCCGTCCCCCCAGCCTGAGATTCAAAGTTACAGCAAACAGAGGTAAAAAATCCTTCCAGCAAAAAGACACATTTACCAGTTGAGAAAACAAACATAAGATTAATCCGCCTTGCCTGCTATTACTTACTTTTTGGAAACATGAAAGACTGATTCAGAAAGATTTGGAGTACCTGGAATGATGTCCCGTTCCCTCTTAGCCCCAAGAGCGAACAACGAACAAAACAAAAAGCACAAACAAAGTCTTCCCTCCACCAAGATTTGAAAGTATCTTGTCCCCCTATTGGTCCTCTGGTCAGATGTCAGTCAGGTTCACTGAGCTTCTTAACCTTTTACAGGTAAAAGAGACATTAACCCTTAACCATCTGATTATGACAACACCTGTCAAAGATGGTCTAGATAATAACTAGTATTGCCATGAGTGCAGGGGACAGGACTAGATCTCTTGAAGTCCCTTCCAGGCCTATAAGTCTATGATTCCATATATTTTCCAGACCCGAGGAAGAGCTTTGAGTAAGCTCAAAATTCTGTCTCTTTCATCAACCAAAGTTGGTTCAATAAAAAATATGTTTACCTACCTTGTTTTCCTTTTCAAGACAAACAGAAGTTCAAATAAAAACAATACAATTCCAACACGTTGATTCAATATCTCTGTAAAGTCTCTCTCTCTGTCCTGGGAATCACTCTTTCTAGAGCCTCTGTCACTTCCGCCTTTCCATTTTTTAGATTCATATGTTGTATTTATCTAGTTTGATCTCCTGTATAGCACAGGCCTTAAACTTCTCCCAAAATAATTTCTAGAGCACGTATTAGAAAAAAAAATCCAATCTTGATTTAAAAATTGTCAGAGACTGATAATCCACCATGACACTTTGTAAATTGTTCCGATTGTTAACTACTCTCGCCGTTAAAAATTTAAACCTTATTTCCAGTCCGAATTTGTCAAGCTGCAAGTTCCAGCCATTGGATCATGTTACACCTTCTCTGTGAAGTTGGAGATCCCATTATTAAATTTGTTCCCCATGTAGGGGTGATGAGTTTACCCTTCCCCCAGAGTGCATGGAGCTGGAGTACTGCTGAGCCCTCTGTCTCACCAGACTGAGCTCCCTCTCACTCTGTGCTGCTGTGACAAGCTGCAGGCCATTCTCGGTCCTGCACTCCCACCAGCATTCACACAGGTACACATCCAGCTGCAGTTACATGAATGCTTCTCCTAAGCCACTCAAGAACTGAAAACAGAGTGAGGCTCCAGCCACAATATCCCTAGCTCCCCAGCCTAGGGCCCTAGAGCTGTACCATCCTGCCCCTGGTCAAAAGCCTGATCAGTATATGTGTTATTACCTAGTGTGCCACTTCTACAAAGAAAAGTGGACCTGCACCAACTCTTGTTCCTGAGCTGAGATTTTTCCCCAAGCATTTCACTCAAACCACACTGTTTTCGGTCAAATAAAATAAATAAAATCTATCTTTCTGTAGTTAATACATCTGTTTTATAAGTGATTATAAATAACAAATAGATCAAAATAGAATACCTAGCAAATAAACATATACACAATGTAAGCCTAATATACTAGATAGGATTTGAATTAGGCAGTCTCACCCTGTTAGTATAAACAGTCCACCAAAATTTCATATACAGGCAGGTGTTCTTCCTTACTCCTGTGAACAGCACTTCCCCCAGTTCAATATGTTCCTCATCTGTTTCCAGGTGTTCTCTTGTGTGAGGAGTGAGGCCCAGTCATGATGTCACTTCCCCCTTTTATATCTTCCTCCAACCTGCTGGAAAGATCTTTTGATGTGACCTGAGTCACACATTCCTCATTGTGTTGTGCTGTCTCTAAGAGGTTTCTCTTGTACCCAGTTCTGGGCTAACACTTGTAAGTGTATGTATTTCCTCAATAGACCATAAAAATTGTTTGACCTTTCTATTGCCGTACGTGAAAGCCTGCTTGTGGGTGTTCCCAACCTCACAACATTTCAGTAGTACACATATAGGAACACTTCACATACAATGGCAGCAAATAGGATATTAATGTTCAACAGATTAAGACATTTAAAATGATACCGCATAAGGCATACTTTGTATAATCATTATATCACCATGGTGAAAATGGGATGCAGAGGATCTCTTTGGAACACAGAGTATCACAGTAGGTACTCACAGACTGTAATCAACCTTTGCTGACCTAAACCTTTTCCTTTTTAGACTCAAAGATCCCAGTCTCTTTAGATTATCATTATGAGGCTCATTTTCTAATATTTTAATCATTCTGGTGGCTCTTTTCTAAACACTCTATAATTTATCAACCTCCTTCAACTGCATGCACCAGAACTGGATACAATATTCCAGCAGTAGTTGCAACTGTGCCAAATACAGAAGTGAAATTATATTTCTACTCCTCCTCAAGATTCCTCTGGTTATGCTCCGCAGGATGATGATAGATCTTTTTGCCCCAGTGTCACACTGGGAGCTCATGTTCAGCTGATTATCCACCACCCATGTTTGGGAGTGATGGATAATCATAGGCAGGGGATGGCTGTGCTTCCCCAAACAGCCTGCCATGGCCCCACCCACACTTTTCCCCCAGGCTCCCTCCTGCAGTTCCCGGCACTCTAACCTAGCCTGGGCTGGCTGGCCTGCCTCCTGTAGGGACTCAGGGTGTCTTCCCTCTGTCCTGCGAGTTGCTCTCAGGCCTACAGCTCCAAAGGCTACTAGACTAGAAGCACCAGAACTCCTTTGACCTGGGAGGAAACAAAACTCAGATCAGAGCTGGGGCTTGAATCTTTCAAATGTGCAGCTCAAGTGTAAATACAGATTTAGGTGCTTACCTATGTTTGACAGGTTGGCCATTTGTTGTAATTAGACAGCTCCTTTAATCATGTTTGGTAGAATACATATGAGACTTCCCTTCACTTTCAATATGTATATATTTTCTGTTTCTCTTTTCCCAGTGTTTCTTCGAATGAGCAGTCTTCTCAAATTTCATAAGACTATCTGAAAAAAATTGAGCGCTGTGTATAGGTCTTTTTAGTTTGCTTCTAAAACTATCTTTAATAAGCAATATTCAACAATAAAAAAGAAAAATTATTTTATATAGAGAGCTAACATTTTAATCAAAACTCAGTCCAAATCTACTTTACTAATTTCTGGTTTTGTACAATAAATCAAAGTTTTAATTTGAATACAACCAATCTGGCAATCTCTAGTTCTGGAAGTAATATATGTTTGAATTGATTTACAGTGTACTGTATTGTTATAAAATTATAAGAATTCTAAACACTTCTGAAATATATAGACATCAAGATCTGAAAATGGCCCTTTAGTCTCCAATTTGTTATATAAGATGTCCTTGAAGTGTCAATCATTCAATTCAAATAACAGCAGCAAGCTACTGCTGCCAGAACTGAAAGCTGAGAATGCAGAATCTGAAAATCTAATATAGAAATTAAGGTAAAATGCAGTGAAATATGAAGACCGTATGCTCTGTGACTGAAAAAAAAACCCATACATAATGATACAAGCATATAAGGAAAAATGGAAGGGACTAGAGAACTTATGTAGTTGTTATAGTTACCCCCCTCCCCAGCTCCATCATATTTATACTTTTAAGCATATTTGTGCTTTGCTTATTATACAAAAAATCTGAATTCAGGCTGTATTTTGAGTAAACACCAGATAGACTATAGTACAAAACCCCACAGCCTTTGATGATGATGCTGGGGAGGATGAGGTCAGATTTCAAACCTGGGGTCAATTCTGAATCTCACAGCTAATTTCTATGTCTATGGAGACCTGAAGCAAAATCCCAGATCCAAACATATTGACACAATATTATAATCATTTTATTATTGTTATTAGCTCCACTCTTTATGGTAAGATTTATCTTTACAGCTTAATCAAAACCACATAGTCAAATCCTAGAGTGGTTTGTACCTATGCATTGCTAGTGGATCTTTTGTCAAAAGTCGTACACAATTCCTTCCATCCCCATTTCCTATTGTAGTAAGAAGGAACACAGGATTTCACAATGTTGCTTTAAGGAAGCTAGATTGAAGCACTAACCCAGCCATGCATTGGTGCATATATGTAAAGGATTTCATAGGTCTTGTATGCTTCAGCAGATATGAGCAGCAGATGAATCGCTATCGTACAATGATAATTGTGTAAAAGAAAAAAAAGGATGACTTTAATCAGTGCAGTTAAAATTACAAGTGTTCTAGATCATCTAAGAGAACACACCAAATGAGAACAAGAAAGAGAGGAGTAATGCCCACACACTTTGGACCTTGATCAACTGTGGTATATTGGATTTGTTTTGTGACTTCTCTCCAGCATGTTAAACACACACTGAACTGAAAAATCCAGTTATTCGCTTAGTTCTAGACTCTAGGCACAACTGTAAAAATACAATAATAAACAAGGTAACTGTTAACATTCATATTGGGTTACAGTTTCACAGTCTAGGCACTAAGGTGGTGTTTACTATTCTTTAATTTTGAATAAAAACCATTATTTTTGTGTGGGAAACCGTGTTTGGCATTTTAAAAACAATTGAGTAAAAGGCATAATTTATAATGAATGTATCAAATCAACTTTTCTTTTCCGTTCCTGCAATGTAATTTGTTTTTCAAAATTATTAAACAAATTTTTGGGCAGTTTTTGCTTACCTCTGGATTTCTTGCAAATAGTTTTCAGTGAATATTCAAGATGTTTTGGTTAGTTGTATTCATTCAGATAAGTCACAGGATATTGTTTCAAGTTCCTTGCTGAATTTGCTTTTCACTAATACTTGCAGATGCAGGCATTTGACATTCACTTTTTTTCTATAGATTTTCTATAGACTATAGATTTTATCACTCAAATGTTCACAGATCACAAAACATCAAGGCTGTGAACATGAGGAAATTTTGTAGGTGCTTTTTTACAACATTAATTCAGCTCTAATCACTGATAAACTGATTATTGATTAATGCTGTTTATCTTTACCTAGATTCCTAACTTTTAAATTCATTGGGGCTATTCATGTGAGTAAAGATAAGCATCTGAATAAGTGTTTGCAAGATCAGATATATATTTTAAATAGTATATTATGTATTAATAATCTTCAAAATATTTTACTGTGCTTGGATTTGGGAGGGGAGATTTTGTAGTGTGCAATCTTCCTTTGGGAATATGATTTATTGCACAAATGAACTAATTTTTAAAATAAAAACTCCATGGGTGAAATCCTGGACTCATTGAAGTTCATGCCTAAACTCTCATTGATTTCACTGGCAGCCAGAATTTTCACCCCATAAAAATTGTTAGCCTACAGCACCAACCATGAAACAATGGAATACAATAGTTCTAATTACCTGCAATGTGAAAGAAACTCCAGTCTCTAGTTTAGCATTACCATGTAAGACCTTTTTGACTCGTTGTAAATAAAAACAAAAATCCATAATTATATATTTACTCAGATTGTAGTAACTGCTCACTCAATTAAGAACAATTACCTGCTTTTTCAAAAGTCTCACATTATATATTTACATTTTAGACTGTAAGAGCTTTGAAGGAGTTCTTAACTACTATCTCTTTTATTGACCTGTAAATACACAAGTTGGATTTTTAAATATGATTGTAAAAAACCCAAAATAATTAAAGGCAAACAGAACAACAAAGGAAGTTTAACTCCAAAAAACTACATTTACTAAAAATAATATCTAGGGGTTTGTTTTCAGACCATATAAACAAGTAAATTTACAGATGTTGCTATAAATTCAGTCTGTACACAAGCTGTATTTTTTTTTTTTAAGGAGAGGAGAACAAAAAAAGAACATGAATAAAAGTCAGAGTTTTAACTGAAGTGTCCCTTTCTTCTACTTTTCTCTTTATAATTTAGCTTTTCTCGCTGTCTTTCCTCTTTTGTCTTCCCTGCATCATACTTTTGCTTCTTTATTTCTCTGTCTGTTCCTTTCATCAGTGCTTCTCAGTCCAAATGTCTGTCTCTCATTTCTAACTGCAAATTGAGCGTTCTCTGGTAATGCTCCTTCATATAACTGTCATTCGCCATTCTTTAATCTAAATTCCTTCTCCATTTTATGTCGATTCTCTTTTGATGCTCACCCTTGTGATTACTTAAGATCACTGTATGAATTGTGCAGCTGAAATCAATAAGCCTGACTTCATTTCCATGGTCCACATAGCCTCTACTGTCTCTGAGCCTCTGGGCTTGGGAGCCTGAGTTCAATATTTACTTCTTTTTCAGTTATGTTAATTGAAGTCTTCTCCAATGTCTAATTGTTCTAAGCATCAAAAAACATGTGTTGATGAAGACAAGTTTTTTCCAGCGTTAGCACAAAAATACAAAACAGCTGTGACTTGTTTGGCTAACGATAGTTTGAGATGAAATATTAAACTTCTTGGACCTTCAGTCTTATTTTCCTCTCACTTGCAGCATTATAAAGGAGAAACTCTACTGATGTCAGTGGACTTAGCTCAATGCCTGAAGCCAAGCTAATGCTTTTTCCAGAATAACTCCCCATATGGACACTCTATTCTGAAATAAATGTGACTTTATTCAGTTGAATTACTCTGTTTTGGAAACTAAATTGTTATTCTGTAATAAAATCATCTTTTTTTTCAGAAGAGTGTACACATGGAGAGTTATTCTGGAATAGATAACTATACTAGAATAGCTACCGTGAAATAGTTATGCTCGTCAGTTTTCCCCAGGTAGACAAGCCTAAATAAGATTCTGCCTATTTGTTCCTCTTTCCACCTATGTTCTTCTTTTCTGGCTACCACCATACTACATTTTATTAAATTCAATATGTCTATTACTTACTCCTACTGAATGCAGAGCCTCCTACTCTAAAGGAAAAAAAAAAAAAGCAACTGTAGTGAACTCAGCAGTGCGAGGCAGAACTTTTTTCCAAATGTATGAAATATGTGAGAGACATATGTGCTGATTTGTTAATATATATGTATATAAAATAATGTAAGGTTAATGTTTTGCATTAGATTCAAGTTTGATGAAGGTGGGGTTTATGTTGCTTCTGTGTATCTATTGGAGATTGATATGAACGCTTTTGGAGTGCTGACGTATAGTGTAGGCAATATTCATTCCTTTCCACATTCATAGGTCTTTCTCCTTAACTTTTTATTTCCATTTTTTTAGATTTTGAGTGGGGGGTTGTGTGTGACTGAAATGTTGGTTAATTGTCAGTAAGCAGATTTTTCATTGCTAATTTTAAAGATTGTGTGCCAAATTCATGATGCGAAGGGGATATTTTGGACAACTTGGTGAAGTGGCATAAAGGGACATAAAGCTGCCCTGTGCGTGTGTGTAGGTACCTGCTTTGGTGTGTTTGCTATTTTTCTCACTTCACATCTCCTAAAACTTTCTCAGAGAGTAAGTTTTTCTTGTTTGTGTACCCACTAAATGCCCATGTGGTGTAAGATACACTATTTTACCACTAACACCCAGTAAGCCTCATATGTAATTTGCATAGTTGTTTTAAATCAGAATAAATATGTCTCCAGGACTTTTATGGGATTAATCTGGGCCAATATGCTTATGTTACTGACTCATGAAAACTAATGAACAATTTTCTGTCTGCCTTAGAAGTACAGTATATATGCCTATAATTGACATTAATTTCTACCTCACAGATATTCACTT